>NC_081378.1:47292306-47427306 GCF_030684315.1 Stegostoma tigrinum
ACCTCCCAGTCGCGAACCATTTCAACTCCCCCTCCCATTCCTCAGACGACATGTCCATCATGGGCCTCCTGCAGTGCCACAATGATGCCACCCGAAGGTTGCAGGAACAGCAACTCATATTCCGCTTGGGAACCCTGCAGCCCAATGGTATCAATGTGGACTTCACAAGCGTCAAAATCTCCCCTTCCCCCACTGCATACCAAAACCAGCCCAGTTCTTCCCCTCCTCCCCCCACTGCATCCCAAAACCAGCCCAGTTCTTCCCCTCCTCCCCCCACTGCATCCCAAAACCAGCCCAGCTCATCTCCCCCCCCCACTGCATCCCAAAACCAGCCCAGTTCTTCCCCTCCTCCCCCCACTGCATCCCAAAACCAGCCCAGCTCGTCCCCTCCCCCCACTGCATCCCAAAACCAGCCCAGCCTGTCTCTGCTTCCCTAACCCGTTCTTCCTCTCATCCATCCCTTCCTCCCACCTCAAGCCGCACCTCCATTTCCTACCTACCACCTCATCCCGCCTCCTTGACCTGTCCATCTTCCCTGGACTGACCTATCCCCTCCCTACCTCCCCACCTATACTCTCCTCTCCACCTATCTTCTCCCCTATCCATCTTCGATCCACCTCCCCCTCTCTCCCCATTTATTCCAGAACCCTCTCCCCATCCCCCTCTCTGATGAAGGGTCTAGGCCCGAAACATCAGCTTTTGTGCTCCTGAGATGCTGCTTGGCCTGCTGTGTTCATCCAGCTCCACACTTTGTTATCTTGGATCCTCCATGGCGGACTTTGGAATACACAACAATGCAGAGTCACCAAGCAGAGGCTGATAGCCAAGTTTGGTACCCATGAGGACGTCCTCAACTTGGGATCTTGGGTTCATGTCGCACTACAGGTGACCCCACCACACTATACACTTTCACACATCACACTCTCTCCCACCGCCTCACACACACATTCTCTCTCTCATCTCCTCACTCAGACATATTCTCTGTCACCCCTCACACACACACTCTCTCTCTCACCCCCAGACACTCACACACACTCTCTCCCCCCCACCTCACTCACACACACTTTCTCTCTCCCCCCTCACACACACACACACTATCTCCCACCCCCTCATTCACACACATTCTCTCTCCCACGTCTCTCACACACACTCTCTTTCTCATCCCCTCACACACACACTCTCTCTTTACCTCCCCGCCACTCACACACTCTTACTCACCCTCACTCAGACACACACACACTACGCATGCATACACACACACATACCCACACACTACACATACATACACGTGCACACACACACTACACATACACACACACACACACACACACACACACACATACACACACGCACACACACTTGAATCTATGGGATGAATTTATATTTGCAGATACATTTCATTTTGTTCAAAAAGCACACAATTTATAAGCAGTCAGTCAATACGGTGTTTTGTAATTCCTACTTTAGAAATAAAACCAGTCTGTCTCCAAACAAAACACAAACAGATTCTAAACAAGGTCTCACACCCAACAAACATTGTCTGACCTAAAATGTCACTTCTTCTTTACACTGATAAAACCCTTGGTTCTCTCAGGTCCATGACTTGAAAGGAATTCAGCAAGTTACATACACATATTAACCAATTAGAGCTTTCTAACTGATTAAAGATTTAACAGCACCTTAGGTATTTTTAAAGTACATCTTCATCAATAGTGTGAACATTTGGTCTTTTACTTCCAAATGCTGTTGTCTGACACCACCTCCCTCACTAATACCTGACGAAGGACTGAGGCTCCGACAACTTATGCTTCCAAACAAACCTGTTGGACTATAACCTGGTGTTGTGTAATTCCTGACTGGGTTAGGAGCAGACTGGCCTAATCCCAGGAACAGGCTGCAGTCGATAACCAGGAACCTCAATGCTCATAAAAGCTGCCCTTTTGTTGTCATTTTCACTTTTTTCTCAGAAAAGCACTTTGATGCACAACTGTGCAACAGCAGGGAAGTTCGAATTGCAAACTTCCAACGAGGAAGCTCAGCAGCCTGGAGAAAACGAGAAGGTGGAGAAACAAATGGGAACCCATTATGGGCTCTAACACACTCCCACCCTTTCATTCAATATGTGGTAACTGAGGCAGGCCAAATAAGATCAGCTCAAGGCATGTTGTTTTGGTGCTATGCATTGATTCAGTCTGTGTAGGAGGTGCTGATTGACTGTGCATTGTTAAGTATATGCAGATGGCAAGTACATAAAAAGTGAGGGAACAAAGGATAGATTGTGGTACGGTACTGTCAGCAGTAATAGCATTTCTTGGTAAGACCTGGGATTTTCAAGTAATGTGAAAGTACAACTCTGTAACCTTACTATCAATGAAAAAGGTGTCATTTTTAAATAGTTGCTGCAATCTTTCACGAAAAAGACATGTGCAGAGATTAAATGTACAGTATCAGTGAATAATCAGCACAGATATGACAGCTTGATGTGCTGAAGGGGTAATGATTGCTTCAGCAGTGTGTTTTGTCTGAGAGCAAATTGTCCAATAAGATAAAGTAAATGTACTTAATTGTTTAAATATGATTGAGTGCAGACTGCTGGTTTGAGCGATCACAGCAGAACAGCAGTTGACAAAACTAATGTAAACTTGGCCTCGTAAAATTCAGGAGAGAATGCAATTATGAAGACATTATGGTGGGATTGTAAAGGATTGGTTCACAGCAGCAACAGAGCAACATCAAGCTTCTGGATTCATAGCACAGACAGACTGGGGTCAAACGCATTTGCAATAACTGAATGAAACAGTTAAAAGTAGTGGAAATTGTTAGGATACACTGCTTACGTGTGAATGGAATGTCAAAATCAATAAAGTATAAAGAGCTATAAAATAAATGCACTTGGTACTTTACAACCAGATAAAAGATTAAGCAAATTATCGTTTGGAGCTGTTTAGTGTTACCAATCCTAATGTATCATCTGTTCTGCTACATCTATATGTAACGGGTCTTCATGTTGTAATATTTCAAACTACTATGCCTCAACAAACATAAGGGCAAATTATTTTCATGGTAGAACAGTCAATGTTGACATAGTAGGGCAGACTGGCTTGTTGTACCAGCCATATTTCATACTAATGCCACACTTAGACCACACTCTGGCCTCCAAATAAGTGAGTGAAAGTCACGATAGGCCTACTGGGCCATAGGGATGCTCTCTCATTAGAGGGGTCAGTTAGCTGGACAGCTAGTTTGCAATACGGAGTGACACCGACAACGATTCCCACACTGACTGAGGTTACTTTGATGGATCCACCCTCGCGACATTGCCCCTGAGGCTGAGGCGAGGTGACCTTCAGGTTAAACCACCTCGGTTTCCAAATGATTTAAGTGGAGGAACCAGTAGCAATGCTAATGCCATTTGCAAGGAGAGTGTATGAACTGTTTGGTTGGATGAACACAGCAGGCCAAGCAGCATCTCAGGAGCACAAAAGCTGACGTTTCGGGCCTAGACCCTTCATCAGAGAGGGGGATGGGGGGAGGGAACTGGAATAAATAGGGAGAGAGGGGGAGGCGGACCGAAGATGGAGAGTAAAGAAGATAGGTGGAGAGGGTGTAGGTGGGGAGGTAGGGAGGGGATAGGTCAGTCCAGGGAAGACGGACAGGTCAAGGAGGTGGGATGAGGTTAGTAGGTAGCTGGGGGTGCGGCTTGGGGTGGGAGGAAGGGATGGGTGAGAGGAAGAACCGGTTAGGGAGGCAGAGACAGGTTGGACTGGTTTTGGGATGCAGTGGGTGGGGGGGAAGAGCTGGGCTGGTTGTGTGGTGCAGTGGGGGGAGGGGATGAACTGGGCTGGTTTAGGGATGCAGTAGGGGAAGGGGAGATTTTGAAACTGGTGAAGTCCACATTGATACCATATGGCTGCAGGGTTCCCAGGCGGAATATGAGTTGCTGTTCCTGCAACCTTCGGGTGGCATCATTGTGGCAGTGCAGGAGGCCCATGATGGACATGTCATCAAGAGAATGGGAGGGGGAGTGGAAATGGTTTGCGACTGGGAGGTGCAGTTGTTTGTTGCGAACTGAGCGGAGGTGTTCTGCAAAGCGGTCCCCAAGCCTCCGCTTGGTTTCCCCAATGTAGAGGAAGCCGCACCGGGTACAGTGGATGCAGTATACCACATTGGCAGATGTGCAGGTGAACCTCTGCTTAATGTGGAATGTCATCTTGGGGCCTGGGATGGGGGTGAGGGAGGAGGTGTGGGGACAAGTGTAGCATTTCCTGCGGTTGCAGGGGAAGGTGCCGGGTGTGGTGGGGTTGGAGGGCAGTGTGGAGCAAACAAGGCAGTCACGGAGAGAGTGGTCTCTCCGGAAAGCAGACAGGGGAGGGGATGGAAAAATGTCTTGGGTGGTGGGGTCGGATTGTAAATGGCGGAAGTGTCGGAGGATAATGCGTTGTATCCGGAGGTTGGTAGGGTGGTGTGTGAGAACGAGGGGGATCCTCTTGGGGCGGTTGTGGCGGGGGCGGGGTGTGAGGGATGTGTCGCGGGAAATGCGGGAGACGCGGTCAAGGGCGTTCTCGATCACCGTGGGGGGAAGTTGCGGTCCTTAAAGAACTTGGACATCTGGGATGTGCGGGAGTGGAATGTCTTATCGTGGGAGCAGATGCGGCGGAGGCGGAGGAATTGGGAATAGGGGATGGAATTTTTGCAGGAGGGTGGGTGGGAGGAGGTGTATTCTAGGTAGCTGTGGGAGTCGGTGGGCTTGAAATGGACATCAGTTACAAGCTGGTTGCCTGAGATGGAGACTGAGAGGTCCAGGAAGGTGAGGGATGTGCTGGAGATGGCCCAGGTGAACTGAAGGTTGGGGTGGAAGGTGTTGGTGAAGTGGATGAACTGTTCGAGCTCCTCTGGGGAGCAAGAGGCGGCGCCGATACAGTCATCAATGTACCGGAGGAAGAGGTGGGGTTTGGGGCCTGTGTAGGTGCGGAAGAGGGACTGTTCCACATAACCTACAAAGAGGCAGGCATAGCTGGGGCCCATGCGGGTGCCCATGGCCACCCCCTTGGTCTGTAGGAAGTGGGATCGGCGCCGCCTCTTGCTCCCCAGAGGAGCTCGAACAGTTCATCCACTTCACCAACACCTTCCACCCCAACCTTCAGTTCACCTGGGCCATCTCCAGCACATCCCTCACCTTCCTGGACCTCTCAGTCTCCATCTCAGGCAGCCAGCTTGTAACTGATGTCCATTTCAAGCCCACCGACTCCCACAGCTACCTAGAATACACCTCCTCCCACCCACCCTCCTGCAAAAATTCCATCCCCTATTCCCAATTCCTCCGCCTCCGCCGCATCTGCTCCCACGATAAGACATTCCACTCCCGCACATCCCAGATGTCCAAGTTCTTTAAGGACCGCAACTTTCCCCCCACGGTGATCGAGAACGCCCTTGACCGCGTCTCCCGCATTTCCCGCGACACATCCCTCACACCCCGCCCCCGCCACAACCGCCCCAAGAGGATCCCCCTCGTTCTCACACACCACCCTACCAACCTCCGGATACAACGCATTATCCTCCGACACTTCCGCCATTTACAATCCGACCCCACCACCCAAGACATTTTTCCATCCCCACCCCTGTCTGCTTTCCAGAGAGACCACTCTCTCCGTGACTCCCTTGTTCGCTCCACACTGCCCTCCAACCCCACCACACCCGGCACCTTCCCCTGCAACCGCAGGAAATGCTACACTTGTCCCCACACCTCCTCCCTCACCCCCATCCCAGGCCCCAAGATGACATTCCACATTAAGCAGAGGTTCACCTGCACATCTGCCAATGTGGTATACTGCATCCACTGTACCCGGTGCGGCTTCCTCTACATTGGGGAAACCAAGCGGAGGCTTGGGGACCGCTTTGCAGAACACCTCCGCTCAGTTCGCAACAAACAACTGCACCTCCCAGTCGCAAACCATTTCCACTCCCCCTCCCATTCTCTTGATGACATGTCCATCATGGGCCTCCTGCACTGCCACAATGATGCCACCCGAAGGTTGCAGGAACAGCAACTCATATTCCGCCTGGGAACCCTGCAGCCATATGGTATCAATGTGGACTTCACCAGTTTCAAAATCTCCCCTTCCCCTACTGCATCCCTAAACCAGCCCAGTTCGTCCCCTCCCCCCACTGCACCACACAACCAGCCCAGCTCTTCCCCCCCACCCACTGCATCCCAAAACCAGTCCAACCTGTCTCTGCCTCCCTAACCGGTTCTTCCTCTCACCCATCCCTTCCTCCCACCCCAAGCCGTACCCCCAGCTACCTACTAACCTCATCCCACCTCCTTGACCTGTCTGTCTTCCCTGGACTGACCTATCCCCTCCCTACCTCCCCACCTACACCCTCTCCACCTATCTTCTTTACTCTCCATCTTCGGTCCGCCTCCCCCTCTCTCCCTATTTATTCCAGTTCCCTCCCCCCATCCCCCTCTCTGATGAAGGGTCTAGGCCCGAAACGTCAGCTTTTGTGCTCCTGAGATGCTGCTTGGCCTGCTGTGTTCATCCAGCCTCACATTTTATTATCTTGGAATCTCCAGCATCTGCAGTTCCCATTATCTCTGAACTGTTTGGTTGTACCTGTTTGAAAAGATTTCTCTCAGAAAGGAAGAGGGCTGACCTTAACAGAGTATTTAAGATGATGAAAGGGTTATATACAGAGGAATGGGTTCCACTGTGGGAAAGCTCCTCATAAAAATAACGTAAACATATCCAACAAAGAATTCCATAGAAGCCTTTTTAATCCAAAGTGTGGATTGAACTGGAACTTTCCCCCACAAGTAACAGATGAAACAAAGTGTTTCAGATGAAACTCAACAAAGGAGAATCAAGTAGAGGTTTCTGATGAGAAGATGAGATAAGCTGTAACAGGGAGTTTAAGTGGAGGATGCGGGCGACAACTAAATTATCTAATTCTGGGCTGCCTACTTCACATCATTCTTTGTAACAACATCTTGCTGGGTTGTGCTCAGTCAGGGCCGTGAGTGTGATACTTATACTCCATGGAGCAGGTTTGAGAAAGCTGAATTGCCCAATCCCACCCATGGCTCTTACTCTTTTATAGGGCGATACCCTCTGCCCAGAACCCACCAAGTCAAAAGAGGAAGAATTCAGCAAGTTCATGACCTCGGTGCTAGACCCTTGGCCCGAAACGTCAGCTTTTGTGCTCCTGAGATGCTGCTTGGCCTGCTGTGTTCATCCAGCTCCACACTTTGTTATCCCGGATTCTCCAGCATCTGCAGTTCCCATTATCACTAAAACTCTTTTTGAGCCACTTTTACACACTAGGGAAACATGGTAACCACGTGTTGGCACAGCAATATGCCATAGGCAGAGATGAGCTGAATGACCAGATACTCTGCTAACCTTATCAAGGGTTACGGAGAGAAAGCAGAAGAATGGAATTGAGGAACTTATCAGCCATGATTGAATGGCAGGATAGACTCGATGGGCCGATTGGCCTAATTTCTGCTCCTATGCCTTATGGTCTTACCATTGGTCAGTCAGATGCTAAGCTGTTGTGGATGATGTGTCCAGTCTATTTATTGCTACAGTTGCCATAGAGGCAATGCTTCTCCAGTTTATCAGGGAGATGTTCGCTGTGATGCCTGACCTAATATGGGAAGGAGTTCAGGGACAGTGATAGGGACTTTAGATGGCACATCTGTCTAATTGATGCAGTTGAATGCTGGTTAATACCTACAGGTAATTTCATTATGTCACTTTTATCTCTTTGAGCAAGTAGCTCATCAGTCCTATTATCTCCTTACCAGACGCAGGGTCCTATTGTGTTTTATAACTCTGTGAAGTGTCTTCAAACAATTCATTCTATTAAAGGCGATATACAAAGCAACTTGTAGAATAGGCTAGAGAAATGGGAGCAGAAAATACCCAAGCATTAATGATGTTCAGTCAAGACAATGAAATACAAGCATGTTTAAATTTACAGCTTGAAAGGTTAAATTCTGCCATCTAAAATCTGTATTATTAAGATTATTGTGGATAGATTTCTGGAGCGAAATCAAAGTAATTGTCCTTCCTTACTTGTGTGGTCCAGACCCTCAACAGAGCAGCTGGTTAACAGTTTTATTACACAGACAGGAGTTTGGGGGGGTGGGAAGCACAGTCTTCCTGTTTCTCTCATTTAATTTATTTGATGCTACTGACACACTCTTATTGAGCAGCCTCTACTTAAAACAGTTTTGGGCCATTAAAAATAACAGCTCAGAGGTTTTATTAGAGTTGCTTGGTTTTCTGCCAGTCTTGTCCACATATCTTCCCAGCAATCAGAAGGTTTTTTTTAAATTCCACTGTATACTTTATATATTAGGTAAGGTATTTCAGCTTCGAGGCTACACAGCAAAATATGGGCTGATTTTCCCAAATATGGTGGTTTTATCATCCTAATGGCATGATTTGGTCGCTCGGGTAAACAGAATAAAAGGCCGGGGTGCATATTTTGTTCAAATTACAATTTGATTTAAATTTGTTGCTGAGTTTTGTTTCTATGTGTCGTGCTCTTGATGTGTAGGTGTCTTGTCATCATACCTCTCTGAACTGTCATGTCATCTCTATAAATTCTGCCTGGATTATTGTACGCACATTGTTCAACTGAGTAAATAAAGTACTTCACCCTGTAAACACAATGGTAACAAAAAGCAGATCACTGCGGATGAAGTCTTTTAAGTGTCTAATTTTAGACACAAGCACTTGAATAAATTGAAACTTGCAGCTTAACGAGATTTATGTCCAGATTTCCTGAGTTTTTGAATCCTGGTTGGGATGCTAACAGGGAGATATCTAGGGAATCAGATTTACACATTAACAGTCCAATAATACTGATCACTATACATAGAGTCAACTGGAGGTACTCTGGTCACTATAGCCACCATTAGTCCATACTACTTCAGTAGACAGAAGTGCTTCTGCTGAAACAATGCTCTCACCTACTCACCATGTCTCATTGAAACTGATTATTATTTAATTAGCCCTGGTCTTCCTCTACAAGCTGCTCTTTAACCTTTGCATCTGGGTCAGTCGCTTTCTCTGATCATTGCAGTACCCCATGTGCAGCCAACCAACATTTGGCCCTCTGAGTTTTTCCTTTCTCACGATTGAAAAATTCACCAATCTGCCCCCATGGTTGATGAGACACTTCAGCACTGTTAATAATTCTGATTTGATGCTGAAGTGATGACTCACGAACCCCTAATGTTATTGGTGACCCGTTGTTGGTACAGGTGGGTTGACGTGGGGAGGCAGCCGATGGGAAGGGCTTGGGGGTTGGGCTCCATCTTTAACTGGGCGGCATTCCACAGAGTTAAAACTGTCCAGGCCACACGTTCAATGCTGGCATCTCCTGTTGCCTTTTGGATCAGAGCAATGGAGCAATGAGGCCTTTAACTGGGTATTAATTCCTCACTTTCTTTAATTCTTTCATGGGATGGCATCTTTGGCAAGACTAGCCTCTATTGCCCAGCCTTGACTGCCCTTGAGCTGAGTGGCTTGCTGGGCCATTTCAGACATCTGCCGAGAGTCAGCCACTTTGCTGTGGGCCTGGGGTCACACCTGAGGCAGGCCAGCTTACGGGAGAGGCAAAAACAGAAATTGCTACAGCAGCTCAGCAGACGAAGAGAAATCGGAGCTGACATTTTGGGCTGAGTGGGACCTTCCTTCAGGGTTAAAGGAGGCAGGTTTTCTCCCCTATAGAGTCAGATTGGGATTTTGTTTTGGTGACCTTTGAAGGTCGGGCTATATGGCCATATCCCACCAAAAGAATAACTTTTTTTTAAAAAATGCTGCTTTTGCTGTCCAGTCCAGCAACATCTTGATTTTAAAGCTCTCATCCATGTTTTCAAATTTCTGCATGTCCTCACCCTTCCCAATTTCTGTCATTTTCTCCAGCCCCACGGCTTTCCAGGTTATCAGCAGGCATTGTATTCTAGCCTCTAATGGATATAGAGTCAGAGAGAAACAGTAAAACGGCTGCTCACCTATCATGCTTGCATCAGTCAAAACAACCCCTGAACTATTCTAATTCCATTTTCTAACACTTAGCATCGCGAGTACACATCTAAACACTTCTTAAATGTTATGAGGGTTTCTGCATCTCCCACACCGACAGGAGGTGAGCTCCAGATCACTAGCATCCTCTGGGTGAAAATGTTTTTCCTCACATCTCATCTAAATCTCTGCACCTTACCTTCAATCTCTGATCCTTCTTTCCAGGGGAAAGTTTCCAGCCTATGTTCCTTATTTAAAGACACTCCACTACCGTTGGCAGCCACCCCTTTATTTGCCTCAGCCCCAAACTCTGGAAAACCTTTCCCAGATCTCTTCATCTCCCTTTCCTGCTTTAAGACATTGGGTTGCTCAGTAACACTTGCTTCTATAATGTTGGTGTATTACATAAATATGACTCTCTGTTGCTCTTCAAATGATTCCTCTTGAACATCCTTCAGTTCTGAGGAAATTTCGCCAACACAATCTTTTTCCCATTGTTGTTAGCTTCTTCACAGGTAATGCATGGTGTGCTGACATCTTTTTCTGGGAGAAGGGTCATATTGGGTTTGAAATGTTAACTCCTGCTTCTCTGTCCATCGATGCTGCCAGACCTATTGAGTTTCTGTAGCACTTCCTGCTTTTTCTTAATTTTAGATTTTCGGAGCCGCATTTTGCTTTTATTCAGGCGTTTTCTCTCTCTGTTTCTGAGTTCCATCAACGGCGACTTACTTTATGATTTTGATATTGCTGTACTAAGATTAAATAAATGGTTCAGTCAGAAAGTACATATAGGAGGTCTAATGTGTATGCAGACAGGGGAGATGCCACAATCTATGTTGTGTTAGCTCATCTCATCCTTCATTAAATTACTTCTTCCCCAATTTTGCCCTCATCTTCTTGAGCCATTTTAGAGGTCATTGAAAGTTAACCCAACCATTGTGGTCTGGAGTCACAAATATGTCGGATCAGGAACTATGTGTGAAGTTTCCATGGCAATTTCTCCTCACGTCAGCTAGTGGTACATTAAAATGTTTTTGGCTGTACCCTTTGTTTTGCTTCTTTGCTCAGTTCAATATGTTTAAACACTTAGGTGTGGTCACAGGCTATGGTAAAATTGAGTATGGCTAACCTGCATCCCTGCAGAACTTTGACATCACCATGGTTACTAAGTTCAACCTGTATGGCTGTGGATTGGACACATGGGATGCAATTTTCCAATAGAACCTGGGCAGGAAGTGAGGGACAATTTCCAAGCCTGCATACAGCCTTTGGAGACCTCCTGAAGACTAAACAAAACAGACTGGGAAGCATCTCGCAGGGATAGCAGGAGCAAATTTGGGCAATAAATGGAGGAATCCATCCATGTTGAGTGCAGTTGTGTTGCCAGTGAGCAAACACGAGACTCCTTCCCTGGAAAGAGTGACAACCACCAAGGTCTAGCAGAATCGCCAAAGCCTGTCAGATATGCACTCAGATTTACATTCCATCTCCCTAATCCTTGGTGCATGTGAGTGCATCTGTGTGTGTGTGTGTGTGTGTGTGTGTGTGTGTGTGTTAAGTGGGTCTGCATGTGCGGTTGTATACTTATAGATGCATATGCATATGTGTGTGGGTGCATGTGTGTCTGGGTGCATCTGTACGTGTGTGCGTGTGTGTGTACTTGTGAGTTGTTCATGTGTGTGTGTGCATACGTGTGTTTATGTATGTATGTGCATGCGTGTGTGTGTGTGTGTATACATGTGTGTATGTGTGTGTGAGTGTTTATGTGTATGTGTGTGCATTTATGTATGTTTGTGTGTGCATGGACATATACACTGCGTGCGTATATGCGTGTTTGTGTGCGTGTGCGTATGCATGTGTGTGCATGTACTGTGAATGTGTGTGTGTGTCGGGGGTTGGGTTGGCAGGGGTGTGGTGAAATATGGCACCTTGCCATCCCTACAGGTGTCCCTCCGGCTCTGGAAGGGTGGCACTTGGGAGGACCACTAGCAAAGCATTCCAGGGGCTTCATCCCAAGATATTCCAAGGCACTGTCATTTCCAGCAGGGGGGTGGACATGCAGCTCTGTGGGAGACCATCACCAGGCCAGAGACCTCTCGACCAAGGACATATCAAGCTACAGAGCAAAGCAGTCAGCGCATCAACTGGCGATGATGGGATGGCACCTCAGCAAAGTAACAAACACAAAGAGATTCCAAAATTATAACCTCATAAATGTAGCACAATCACTGTATATACACATCTTCAATTATATTCTTTCATGCATTTTGTATGATGTTACTAGTTCCTGTAATGGACATTTACATTCACCCAGGGCCCTTAGAATGTCTCCACATCATCTGTCCTTGTCTCCCTGACTCAAACAGCCCTCCCTGTTGTTTCCGGCTGTCGACACTCCATAGTAATCATTGCCTGTTGTGGAAACAAAGAAAAAAATAGCGACTTCTCTCTCCAACTCCAAGTTGACTACCCGCCCTGCTACACAGCCGTGAATCACATATTTATCACTCAGTGTGAACTTAGTTGGAAAGACTGATAATTTTTTGTGAGCTGGTCTTTCAGTAAACATGCAAATACATGCAGAAAGGTTTCTCAACATTTGTTGTCGAGAGGCTTAACATGCAATCAAACTTTCAAGAAATTAATCCCTTAGTTTCTGTACAACTGACAAAAAAGCTGGTTCTCTAGTCTCTCACATATTTGCCAGACCATAATCTCAGGAGCAGCTGAAGTGGAGCCACAGATAGACAGGACAGCGAAGAAGGCATTTGGTATGCAAAGGAACATGGCCTTTATTGGACAGTACATTGAGTTTTTGAGTTAGGAGGTCATGTTGCAGTTGTACAGGACATTGGTTAGATACTGCATTCATTTCTGGCCTCCCTGCTATAAGAAAGATGCTGTGGACCTTGAAAGGGTGCAGAAAGGATTTACAGGAACTTTGTCAGAGTTGGAGCATTTGAACTACAGGAAGAGGCTGAATAGGCCAAGATTATTTTCCCCGTAGCATCGGAGGCTGAGGGGTGACATTATCGAGGTTTATATAACCATGAGGGGCACGGATAGGGTGAGTAGTCAAGGTCTTTTCCCCAGGATAGGGGAACCCAAAACGAGAGGGCATAGGTTTAAAATGAGAGGGCAAAGATTTAAAAGGGGCTTAAGGAGCAATGTTTTCTTGCAGAAGGTGGTGCATGTTCAGAACGAGCTGTGAGAGGAAGTGGTGGAGGCTGGTACAATTCCAACATTTAAAAGATATCTTAATGGATATATGAACAGGAAGGGATGGAGTGATATGGATCAAATGCTGGCAAATGGGACTAGAATAATGTAGAATGTCTGGTCGGCATGGAAAACGTGGACCGTAGGGTCTGTTACCCTGCTGTACATCCCTCTCACTCCAGGAGCAACCTCTACCCATGATCTTTGGCACTGGAATGCCAGTAAAATAGTGCTACACTCTTATAATCATTCTATTTGGAGTGAAAGTAATTAGGAGCTGCTACATTGTGTAGTGCTTCAGGCACTGTCTGGAGTACTGTCTTTAAAACGAGGTGTACAAGCATATTAAGTAAGTGTGAAACTTCCACAGCACTTTTGGAATAAGAACAGGGAAGATCCTCCCAGTATCCTGGCCAAACCTGTCTCCCAACAGTCATCTCAAACAAGAGACCTGGTCACTTATTGCAAAGCTTTTTGAGGAACTGGTAACTCACAAATTTTTGCTGTTTCTCCTACATTACAACCTAATTCTCCTTTAAGCTGGGAGACCACGCAACTGTGCAGGAACCCAAAAGCTCCTGCATTGCCTGAGCAGGTCCCTTTATCTTACTAAATGTAACCTAAATAGTATTATTTCTAAATAATTGTGAGGGGGCTTTACATTTAAGGACAAGAATAACGCACCTACAAAAAGGAATACAGGAATCACAGATTACAATGGCAAATACTCCTCAAGAGAAGTACTTCATCAGTTCTAAAGTACATTTGATATTCCCATATTGTGGAAAGTGCAATAGAAAATACAAGTCTTTCACATTTTTATTGGATACCTGACTAGACAAGGAAGAGATGCAGCAATTCTCCCTGTATACGGGATTTGGGAAGATATGATCAGATTCAGTCTATGATTGGGTCTATCCCCACAAAGAATGGTCATTTTTGACAGAGTAAGGGAGGGAAGGTCAGGTTTGTTATGCATGAGAGCTAGGCCCCAGAATGAGTCATTTTCAAGGAGAGAGGGAGGAAGAGAAAAACAAAAACTGTGAGCAAAAGAGACTGGAATAACTCTTAACACATTGAGAAAAAAAGGAAACCTGCAGTGAAGGAATGGAAATAACTGAGAAAACAGATTGCAGGGAGTGATTACTCTACAGGAGAGATCAATGACAGACATCAGCCAAGCAAGCATCAATTGGGGAGGACAAGACAATTTATTTCATCTCCTTATCTGCGATAGGGCATTAACACATATGATAAATGAGAATTCATTCTTGTAATGGAGTCAACTAAAGGTCAGACCTGCTCACAATGCCATTCTAATTTTTTTAATATACTTCACCAGCACAATGTTTATTTGACGGAAGTGAACTGAGAAATAGAAATTGCAAGTGTTTCTTTAGAATTGACATTCCAAGCACATTGCTCCATTCTGTGCACTTGTATGTCACTCTCCCTTTTTATACAGTGGGGAGTGGACAGATCAGAATGGAGGAAGAGTCTCAGCAAAGCCACCATTTTACTTTCTAATTCATTAACAGACATTATGCTTACTGTGTAACTTTCCAACTATCCAGGTCTTCTCACTTCTCTCATATTTTAAACTGGTTGGCAGATTGAATGCTACTCGAACCAATTGTCACTTAAACATATTGTTGCATATATTTCACCTTATTTGTCATTTCACCCTCTCAGTCAAAGAGACAGCCAGCAATTTCAGCCCTTATTTGTATAATTACATTCTGAGGCAGGGGACAAATGTTCTGCAGGATACACAGACAAGTTAGATCCATATAACGCCTGCAATGGACCGCAAGCTCAGCTATTCAGCGTTCAAGTTACACTGCCAAGGCCAGCTATAGTGTGCTTTCTTCAGGTGTATGACTGCTACACCCTGTCAGCCCAACCAGGTAACAAGGCTAGATAAAAGCAAAATACCGCAGCTACTGCAAATCCGAAATAAAAATAGAATGTATTGGAGAAGCTCGGTGAGTCTGGCAATATGTGTGGAGGGAGATAATACTTCCCGTCCAGTACAAACCTTCTTGAAACTGAGGTACATACTGGATTCAAAATATTAACCTCTGCTTTCTCTCCACAGATGCTGCCAGACCTGCTGAGTTTCCCCAATGCTTTCCGTTTTTACCCGAGGCAATGAGATTTCTTTCTCTTGTATAACAGTCTTATTGTGTTTTGACATCAGTCTGAATCTACATTTTCATTTTTAGCGACACAGTGCTCTTTCTATCCATTTTCTTTGCAAGTTGAATCAAAATTCTGCAAAGATTTGAGCTCACATCATCTTGGTTTGATTTAACATGATTTACTATTGTCACGTGTACTGAGATACAATGAAAAGTATTGTTTTGCATGCTAACCAGACAAATCATACCTTACATCAGCATATCAGGGTAACAGAACCGAATGTAGAATACAATGTTACAGCTACAAAAAAGGTGCAGAGAAAGATCAACTCTACTATATGGGACGTCTGTTTATAAGTCTGGCAACAGCAGGGAAGAAGCTGTTCTTAAATCTGTTGGTATGTCTTCTCGAACGTTTGTACCTTTTGCCCAATGGAATAGGGTGGAAGAAAGGTCTTTGGTCATGCTGGCTGCTTTCTTGAGACAGCGGGAAGATTAGATGGAGTAATGTAACTAGTAACCTGACAACTACACATTCCTCCATGTACTCCCACTGTCTGTACCCCTATAGTTTAGAATTTCTGTTAAAGTCAGGACTATCAGCATTATTTTGTCAGTCCCCTTCTATTAATCTAGGGTTTGTGCAACATTATGTACAATTGGACCATTCTCCTCAATGTATAGCCCAGTGTCTGGTCAGGTCAGGTTCAGTCAGGAGAACTGGGAAAGGTAGGAAAGTTGTCCATCACAATGATGCTCCATGTCTCCAAGGCATCTCTAGCTACATGGACAATACTTTCTCACTTGAACTATTGCCTCTTATATGCTTGGATCACATCTATGCTTTAAGTGCAGAAGATTCTTCCAAAACAGGGAGATTTGTTTGAGTTTGTAAATCTTACATTAGGCAAAAGAATAAGGCCAGCAAAAATAAACTGAAGCTTTTCAGAGAAGGCTGGGCTGTACTGAAGGGATCACTTGCTTGTTTCTTCTACCGGGAACCATAGAAACTTGTCATAAAACCTAACTCCACCTTGCCCCAGATTTTAATATGTGGTATCACCTCTTCACAATCACGCATTATAAGTAAAAGGCCAAGGAACACATATTCTTTGAGTGCTTCTTATCTCTTTTTTTGCCGGAGCAGGGATCTTATTAACTGAATGTGCCCAGTTGGTAATTGGGTCGTCCCATTTGAGATTCTTGTGCGAATAAAGTCTTGATTGATAAATTACAACAATATTGCATGCTGACATGTGATGTTAATCATGGTGCTCTCCCTCTACACAATGCAATTTGACTTGCATTTGAATAAACAAAATCTTCAGAAACTGGTCGGCTGATTGTTTGGCCTTTTGATTAATCAAATGACATCTCTTCACAGTGTTCAAATTGCAATACAAGCTGTAAATTCTACATTTATAAGGTTACATTTGCATTACCAGACAAAACACATTAAAAAAAGATAAAGGGCAGCTGTATATTCTCACTTCATGTAGTTTAGCTATTTATTGGTTTGCGAGAAAAGAGATTATCTGCAGGAATGCTCAGGGCTGAGTAAAGATTCAATTCTCTGGGTGTAGCTGTTTAGCAATGTACATAAAATACTATCCATTTGAAGACATTATGGGCAGACACATATCATCAAGTACTAACTTAAAGTGCATAAATGCTTTCAGTCATGTTTTTATGTTTAATTACATCAACAAATAGATGATAAATGAGTCCTAAGATTAACGCAAAGAGTCGACAATTATTTGATGTTCTGAGAGGCAACCTATTAAAAATTATATTTCAATTCCTGGTCGTAGCAATCAAATATAGTTAATTTACTCTTTTTCAGCATCCCATAGACTGAACATAATCATCTTTATGGAGACAATCAGACTATTACAATGCAATATTACTGTCAGACAGTCTTAGCAAGAGTGCTCTAGTTTATCTAAACAAGACTTTTGGTATTTATTTATATGTCTGGATCACTAGTTCACTACCTTTACAGTATTAAATGCCAAAAATAGTCATTTGGTCGCGAAAAGGTTTTACTAAACAAAAAATAGCAACATAATGTCAGGAAGCTATTATATCTTGGTGACAGTAACTATTTCTTGCACAGCATTGCATGTTTCCTATCATTCACTTTAAACTTTGTATTGGCTGATTAATGCTTCAGAACTTATTACAGCCACAGTTCTTGAAGCTCTTGAATCCCAGAGTGTTACATTACAAGGAAAGGTTGCTTAGACTAGACTTACAGCACTTGAGCATCAAACACCAGAGGGTGGTCTGAACAGGTTGCTAAATGGTGAAGGGGATAATAGAGTAAAGATATGAAACAAATTTCTGGCGGGGGGACTCGTGAGTGAAAGGGGCAAAGGGTAAAGTAAATTTGGAACTCTTTCTCCCAAATGACTATTGAGATTGGGGGTCAAATGAACATTTTAAATTGGAAATTGATAGATTTTGTTACGTGAGGATGTCTAAGGCTTATAAATTCGAGGGAAGTATATGTGTTGAGGGACAGCCTGATGTACTTGATGGTCTGAATGACCTCTTCCGGTCTTTGTGTTCCTTACACAGTGAGGCCGAGCAACTCCAATTATCAGTTGGACACCGGATGGCGATAAGGCGACAGTCGAAAATGCCCACAAATTATAGTCTAATCTGTGACATTAGATCTTGAAATATTTGAGAAAATAATAAACAAGGTGGACTTGCCAACATAAACGGATTTATCAGGCAGAAAAGATTGGACATGGCTGGAAGCTAGGCTTGAGTGCACGCTCGCCGAAGAATGTGGCAGGCTGCCAGAACAATGCAGCATCGCATCGCTGGAGTTGACCTAGGTGGTGCAAAGTGTCGCATGTGAGCAGTACAACAGGACTTCAAATGCAGAAGAAGTTCAAGGGGCTATATTTATACCATGACTTATAAAAAGGAGTTATAGAATATAACTCCAGTTACCTACAGCTTGCAAGGTGCATTTCCTTCCTTCCACATCGAACTTTACGAGAACAAAAGACACGGCTGGCCATGTTATTAATAGCGCACATTTGATATTGTCCTAGTTATGTTTTCTTATAAATAATTACCTAGTTTCAAAATAGATTACAGCGAATAATCAGTAAGTTATCTCCTTTCTTTCTGCCAAGCAAGTATCCGTGGGCAGCATTTCCTGACTATCTGGCTGTAATCTTTAGCCTGAGAAGTTGCAGTTAATTTTTTGACAATCTTCTGTCTATCCGTAAATGCAAATGAGACCGCAATTGTCTTATTTTGTAAACTCTGCCGTTTACTTCTCACACAACTCATAGCCTTGCCAGTCCATGACGGCAGTTTGTAATTCAATCTGAATGCATGTAACATGTTGTTTGTACTTTTTAGCATCGCACACTGCCCACTTTATTTATGTGCGTAAATGTTATGGTACAACTCTTCCATTACATCGCTCAGGTATATCTCTCATGCTACATAATACCTTGTCATTTATGTGGGGTTCAAACAGCAGTGATGATGGGATCTCATCAGACTTTCCAAATACACCTCTCTAAAGTTAGACTTTTATGATACACACTCACATTTTTCAATATTATTGTAAAGAAGCATGATTAGGGAGTTGCTTTGTAAATAATAGCGCCTAATTGATCCGGTTACTGCAGAAAAAAATTGCTAAAGTTTATGTTAAGCTAAGGTGATAGAAAGAAACGTAACTTCCGAAGTTTGAAAAACGAGCGACGAAGTGAAGCGGCTGAAAGTCAATGGGATCAGTGAGCTCTGTCCAATTGAAGTTGCCCTTTGCAAATCCAAAGGGAAATAGGGGTTTAACACTTCTTCCCGAGCCTCGGTTATTCTGACAAAGCCTTACAAACTCTATCTTCAGCCAGAGTACAATGCAATGAACAATCTAATCGACAGTAAAACATCTTCTTGTCTCATCGCTTTCCTCCAGGCATTGGACAAGTCTCTCACACCGTCTCTGGGTCCCCAGAAAGACAATTTCCTGCTTCAGGTTAACCTTAATGATTTTTTTCCTCTGCTGTAGGCTTTTATGATTTATGATCCAGTGTGTCCAGGTAGACAGATCATGATTCACCAGTAATCCATGTCTTAATGATGAACGCCCCAGGTGCTACATGATAGTCGATGCTGCACTCCTTCCCAATGGATAGCGCAGGTTCGGTAGGACAGCTGTCTCAAATAAATTTGGGGTTTACTCAAATGAAACTTCGGCCTCCGCTGCTCCCATTTATACATGAGAGCCCTGAAGTTCATTCGCATGTGTGAATCATACTCTGCTCCTCTGCCATCTACTGTGGTTCGCTGGGGTTGGGGGTGGGGGTGTTGGACTAAAGGCTGGACAGTAAATCGTAATGTTGTTTGAAGTATTGCTGAGGTAGGGGGCGAGGAATCATGGAGACTAAGGATCAACTGGGAGATCAATTCAACTGGGAACGCTGCAGATCCGACGACCCCTAACTCAAAAAATATATAGAGCTGGAGAGCTGCACTGAGGTTGTGTTTTGTGGGAGTTAAGCCCTGAAAAGGAAAGTCCAACACTTTAGTTCAGTGTTTAAGACATGGTCATTGCATTATTGCAGACTAGAGGCCACAAAAATGCACAGTCTAGGAGTGGTGTACGCCAAGTGTGGGTGTTAGTTAGTGCTGTCTTAGAAGAGAGTTTAAGCATCTAAAGACATTACCCGTATTTAAGTTACAATCTTCTTTTCTTACAATTGCCTCTGGAGGGAACGTGCCCTGTTGCATTAAGAAATTGAACTTTCATTTATGTAGCACTTTTCATAACCTCTGCATGTCCCAAAGCACTTTGCAGTGAATTTAGGACTTTTGAAGAGTAGTCACACTGGCACTTAGGAACCAGCAGTGCTCATTTCATTTCCAGTGGTCCAACGAATGAAATAAGGTCTGTCTGAAGTGACTCCACTCTATGGAAATAAATAACATCCTCAGGCAGTCAAATTTTCCAAATCACACAGCATGTCAGCATATAGCACTAAATGCCAGGAACTGTTTCAATCTGTAACAGGTGCCCATGACAAAAGTTCCATGGTTTGGGAGAGAACTATGCTCCCTGTGATTTTTTTTAAAAATTGGACTTCAACTACATCAAGCCAGTCTGTTGAAAGAGAATGATCTCATGGTCAGTGTTTATGCAGCTAGAAATAATTGCTGGCCCTAACCTATATGATGACAGAATTTTCCTTTGAGTCTCTGTCTTCAATTCTTTCTGTCACACCCAGGTTCTATTCCATCTTCAGATTGTCAGTCGGCCATAGTCTGTCACCGTATTTCTCTATTCTCTTCAGCCGCTCAGGGTTCAGGATTCAATTGCAGATCCAGGACTTGAGAGCACAATCCAGGCTGACATTCTAGTGCAATGTTGGGTGCCATGCAGTGCTGTCTTTTGGAAGATACCTTAAACCTTGATCCCATCTGCCTTTTTGTAAGGATGCAAATGATCTCAAGGCAGAACAGTGCAGAGGAGCTATCTCTGTGTTCTGGCAAATATTTATCCATCAATCAACATCACGAAAAGAGCAGACTGTTGGATTGCTGTCAAATTGGTGATGAGTTTTCTGCATGCAAATTGGCTGAAACGATGCAACAATACATCATTAAATACTCCATTGACAGTAAAATTGTTATGAGGCCTTGTTCTTCTTGTAAGCGCAAATAAAATGCGAGTTTTTCCCTGTCTTGCACTTCGCAGTATTCTGATCTCGAAGGCTGCATTCTCTTTGTTTCTCACATTCTCAGCATCTGGTACATACCCAGCTGTAAGAGATGAGCAAAGGAAATTCATTGCAACATACTGGGTACAATAATTGAATCTGTTCTTCCCATCTTCCCCCATTAGAGTTTCACATGAGGCAAGCATTTCATCATATATTGTCGAATACGTCTTACATGGTGGAACCCACAATGTAAGACCCTGGGGATGGCGGTCTCGTTTGGGGTGATGGTGTAAGGAAAGGCTGTGGTGGATGAACTTGAACTGGGAGCAGAATTTGTACAATGAAGAGATGAGGTACCTGAATTCAAATTTTACCATGTGCCATCAAAACAGTCTGGCTCAGAAGTTTCCAAACCCATGATCCCAGAATATTAGCCTGGAATTCCGGATTACTAGTCATTTGACTTTAACACCATGCTCTCAACCTCTCTCACGGAATTTAAGTTGCTGTGGCAACATATATTTTTAACATGTGCAGGCAGATGGGACTGGTTTAGTTTGGAATTTTGCTTGGCATGAACTGGTTGGACCAAAGGGACCGATTTCCATGCTCTATGACTCTGTGACTTTATGGCCTTTGAATATAGGAGTTGGGAAGTCATGTTGAGGTTGTACAGAACGCTGGTGAGATCTCTTCTGGAGTACAATGTTCAGTTCTGGTCACCCAGTTATGGGAAGGATATTGTGAAGCTGGAGAGGGTTCAGAAGAGATTTACCAGGAAGTTGCTGGAAATGGAGGGTTTCAGTTATAAAGAGAGAATGCATAATCTGGCAGTTTCTTCACTGGAGCATAGGAGGTTGAGAGGTGACTTTACAGAGGATTATAAAATAATGAAGGGTGTAGATAAGTTGAATGGTAGGTGTATTTTCCCTAGGGTGTGGGATTTCAAGGCTGAGGGTCAAATGTTCAAGATGAGAGAGGAAAGATGGGGCATTTTTTTTTACACAGAGAGTGGTTTGTGTGTGGAATGAACTTCCAGAGGAACTGGTGGATGCTGGTACAGTTACAGCATTTAAAAGACATTTGACTAAGTCGATGAATTGGAAATGATTTGAGGGGTTTGGGCCAAGTGCAGGCAGGTAGGACTAGTTTAGTATGGGACTATGGTCGGTATGGGCTGTCTGGACCAAAGGGTCTGTTTCTGTGCTGTATAACTCCATGACTATGATTCGATAGCTCTAAGCTACCGAAAGTCGTGGACAGCAATATTAGAGACCCCAATTTTCCTTCTATCACTTGACTGACTAGGAATCTCTCCTGCTCTTGCTATCTCCTATTGTTGAAAGAATTAACCTGATACTCCAGCCATTTGACAGCATCGTGAACAGATCCCCTCAAATTTCTTTTCTATCTCAAACTTCCTCAATTATCTTTCACTTAAATTGCTTGTGAGAGTTTCCTTTGGTTTCAGCAATGATGACAAGGTTCCCTTCGTAAACTAATAGGCATTATTTACTTTGACAATTGATTTGGTTCACTAAAGTCTTTTCTTGCCAGAATTCTTCATTTTAAACTTTCTTGGCCAAGCAAGTCTCATCCTCACTGTGATAGCATAGCTCACTTCTTGCCTCAATCTGCTCTTTTTTCACTCCACTATTCCACTCTGATTTCACATGCTCAATCTTGTAAGAATTGTTGCCTATCCCAGCACAGTCCAATGTAGAAGTGGGAAAGACAAAGCAAGTGAAAAACAGAAAGAGTGCGCAGCATTATGGCACCCTATCATCTGGCCTGGAGCTCACAGCCTTCAACTCAGATTTTGGGATGGCACGTATGTTGGATCCTACCAGAGAGTCAAACTCAGCAGCTGATATGTCGCTAGGCATCAGTGTGTTGCAGTGAACCCAGGGGCAAAGGGTGGTTTGTTCGTCAATTCACTAGGTAGCATGGTACCAAGGTGAGTTCTCCTGCAGAGAACTCAGGTGCTGATCCTAATGCGGTGGCAGATAGGAGAACAGTGAGGGGCATGTGCCATGAGACACTGGGTGCATAGGTTAGCTGGCCAGTTGTTACTGTGAAAGAGCCTGGGGGAGGTTGGCTCTCAGGTGACAGAAGGCATGGTGCTGTCATAGGATATGGTTGTCTCTGGTTGGGCCATTATTTATTGTCCATCCCTGGTTGCCCTTGAGAAGACAGTGCTGGTGTGCCTTCTTGAACAGCTGCAGCCCATTTGGTGTACGGGAGGGAGTTCCAGGATTATGACCCAGCAACAGTGAAGGAAAGGCAAAATATTTCTAACTCCGAGTGGTGAGTGGCTTGGAGGGAACTTGTAGGGAGTGGTGTTCCCATGTATCTGCTGCCCCTGTCCTTCTAATGGTAGACATTGTGGGTTTGGAAGAATGCTGTATGAGGAGCCTTGGTGAATTTCTTCAGTGCACCTTGTCGATGGTACACATTGTTGCTACTGAGCATCGGTGGTGGAGGGAGTGAATGTTTGTGAGTATGGTGCCAATCGAGCCGGCTGCTTTGACCTGGATGGTGTCATTCTTCTGGAGCTTTGCCGGAGTTGCACCCTCCAGGCAAGTGGGAAGCTTGCCAACTCCATAGCTTTCTCACCACCTCAGCATCACCCTGCAGTCCCAGGAGTGTGGCCAATGCTGCCCACCTGTCTCAGACTATGTGTGGACAGATGACCTACTCCTCCAGTGAGGATACAGAAATACTCAGAGCCCAGTTGAGGAACCCACGACAACACTTCCAGAGCACTTTCAGGCAAATCACAAAAGTTTGTATAAATTACCCATTTGGTTGGCTGTATGTTTAAGGAATGCTAGTGTAGGGCCCACCTCTCAGCACTTAACACTTGCCACTCTCAGAATAGCGTGTAAGATTATTGCCTGGAACTATGTGATCCTTAGATTAGTTATCTCTCCTTCGCACTTTCCTGATGCAGGTTGGGGGTATCAGTCCAGAGTCCTCTTCAAAGAGGCAAGCAATGTTTAGTTACTGCCCTTATTTTCTGAGTTTTGTGCTATTTAGCAGTTCCTTTAATGGCCCAAGTTTGGCCGTCAGTGGTGAAAGATGGAACTTGCCATTTCTCAGACTGGTAGTGCTCACAGACTTTTTTTTTGCTCAGCTTTTAACCAACGACTTTAAGTTCCTGACAATCACGTCTTGACAAGCTTCTCAGTTATCAGACTCTCACGGCACCTCAAATATATGTGAATGCGAATGCACAAGTAAGAAATGCCTTGCGTTTGTTCGTTGGATAGTGTCAAACTCCAATCTTTGTTTGTTTTCTTCAAATGCCACGATGTAGAACTGAACTGCTTTAGTGTTTTCTATGTTAGTTTTATGAATAAAGTGTATTTTTGAAATAAAAAACATCAACAGGGCTCTACTTAATGTTTCCACCTGAGGGGAAGACTAAATCCGGGGACCATTATGTAAAATACTCCCTTATAAATTCAATACAGCACTGAGGAGAATCTCCAGCCCTAGAAAGTGAATAGAATACAGGATTTGCTAAGACAAGGACCAGAGATATTCACACTTGAAGCTGGATAAACAAATGAGAAAAAGCAAATAGGAAGATTATTGTGTGTTTCAGATGAAGATTGGTTAGAGGCGGCATTTGTGGGACATCGATATAGGTTTGAATGGATAATTGGTTCCTGCTCTATAATTCAGGAATGTGAAAGCAATTAGGGATCTTTCTTGGACGTGAAGGTGGGGAAGCAGGCATCTTTGTGATACCC
The DNA here is from genome assembly GCF_030684315.1 of Stegostoma tigrinum. Taxonomy (NCBI): domain Eukaryota; kingdom Metazoa; phylum Chordata; class Chondrichthyes; order Orectolobiformes; family Stegostomatidae; genus Stegostoma; species Stegostoma tigrinum. The sequence goes on from NC_081378.1 coordinate 47,317,155, forward strand.
TGACTGAGTATGAAGGAATTCATCAGCAAAGTCCTATGCAATCTGCTTAACAACAGTTTTATTTGAGCACGTGGAGAACAATTCTGGTACACTGAACACACTGTGAAAGAGTTAATTGGAAGCAACAGGAAGTGATATTCAGCTGCTGGACAACCACAGAGACTTGGGTAAATTAATTTGAGAAAAATTGCGTTAAAGGAGAGCTGATGGATAAGCAGTCATGGGAAATCTGTCTACAAGGGAGGACAAATGAGAATAACTTGACTTTCTTGTGACCCTTAATCTATTTATAGGAGGAAAAATCAGGAAATGAAGTACCTATCAACAGCATTTTAAGTCAACAACTAAAATTAATTGCCTTTACTTTCAAATTCTTTTCCAGGCCATGCAGACTTTACATGAAGTTTCACACCATCTCCGATTCACCCGGCCCTCTAACTCCAATACCCAACTTCTAGACACATTGATGATTTAAAGCAATCATTTCAAGTCAAATAATTCGGTCAAAAATTGGGAAACAGTGAGAGGAGGCACACTAATTTGGAGACAAGTTCTTAATTCCACGTGGGGAGAAAGACATTGCGGCATGATGTGAACATTGCTACGATGTGCAGATCTTGTCCTTATGTTGCGGTGGGAAAACTCCCTGCTTCAGAAAGCAACCAGCAATCTGTGGAAGCGTGAGGTTTAGAAGAGTTTCCTCTAGGCTTCATTGCTTCACGTCCTTGGGCTATTCACCTTCAGTTGAGTGATGTTGGTTGACAAAAGATCCGAGACTCATGTTTCCTGAATGCCACTATGGGAGATTTGCAAGCTTGTGAGGAAACAGTCCCCAGAGTGTAATGTGGGACATGCCTAGTGCCATTACCGCAGTTTTTGGTTGTGTTAGACTGGTTGTGTCTGAGAAGACTAGATACAGGAAATCTCTATTCTTTGGGTTCCCACTTCAATGGTAACCCATCTTCTGTAATAACAAGATGTAGAGCTGGAGGAGCACTGTAGGCCAGGCAGCATCAGAAGAGTAGGAAATCTGACGTTTCGGGTCTGGACGCTTGCTGTGTCCTTCCAGCTCCACACCTTGTTATCTCAGACTCCAGCATCGACAGTTCCTACTATCTCTGAGTGAGTCGTAACCCATCTTCTGTGCTATGTTACTTTTAAATGAAAATCAAGCTTTGACATTTGTGGTTTAACTCAGTATTTTACTGAACTTTGTATCACAGTCAGCTCCAACATGGTTATATTTTACAAAATGTTGGCTTCCTGGATGTGTTTATCACTAACAAGGCCAGCATATGTTTCACATCTACAGTCACCTTGTGGTGGAGATTAATTCTGGAAACTGCGATAGTCCATCTGAGAAATATGCTGTTTGAGTGTTGTCAGATATGGGGAATTCCAGAAACTTCACTGAGACAAAAGAAGAGTTTTATATGTCCCAGATCAGGAAAAAAATTAGAACATATTACAGAAACAAATGGGACCAAAGACCAATAGGTCCCTAATGTTAATGTGAAAGAGATGAGTCATTGAGCCATAAAGTGTGGAAACAGACACTTTGGTCTAAGCAGTCCAGGTCACACACTTTGGCAGGCAGAATAGAGAAGCTAAATAATTTTAAATGGAGAAAGACTGCAGAAAGCTACAACAGAGAGGGATTTGGGAGTCCTCATGCATAAATCGCAAAAAGCTAGCATAAAATTTCAGCAAGAATATGGAAGGCAAATCAGTATAAAAATAGGGAGGTCTATTATCATGGCACTAGCCAGACCATAGCTAAAATGTAGTGAACAGTTTTGGATCTCTTACCTGGTAGTGAAACAATCCAGAGAAGGTTGATTAGTTTGATCCCAGATATAGAGATACTGTCTTAAGGAGAGATTGAGTAGGTTGGGCCTTTACTCAATGGAATTGTAATGATTGATTGATGACCTTATGAAACATGCGAGATACTAAGAAGATTTGACACGGTAGATGTAGAGAGATTGTCTCCCCTTGTGGGAAACTCTAGAATTAGAAGCATAATTGCAAAGTAAGGAGTTTTCAATTTAAGACCAACGAGGAGGAATTTCTTTTCTAGGAGCTGGATGTATATCTGGAATTTTTTACCTCAAAGGGTTGTCAAGTCTGGGTGATGAAGTATATTCAAGGCTGAGTAGACTAATAGGGAATTAAGGGTTTTGGTGAGAAGGCATGACAGTGGAGTTGAACATTATCAGATCAACTATGATCTCATTGAATGTCAGAGCAGTCTTGGTGGGCTGAATGGCCTACTTCTTCTTGTATGTTCTGATATGATGGTGTGTGGCTTGAAAGGGAGCTAGGAGGTGATCATGATGCCATGTGCCTGCTACCCTGGCTTTTGTAGGTTTTGAAGGGTTCTGGTTTGTTGAAGAGGATCTGGTAAATTATATTTGTAGATGGTGCATTCTATAATATTCTTGATAATGTTAGACTGTTGCAAAATGCGTAATAACTCTGTAGAAGTATATGAAACAGGTACTTTATTGGGACCTCTCTTCCTGCTCTGGGTTACATCCGCCATGAGAGGGAATGAGAGCCTAACTCGTCTGGTATCATAAGCTGTGATTTACCATGCATATGATTTGCACATTATTATCCCAATATCCAATGCAACACTTTGTATGACAGCTCTGCCCAAACCTCTGGAACCCAACTTTATATGGTGAAGATCAAACAAACCCCAACTCTCAAAGTCTACTGCAGTCTTAAATCCTCCTCTTCCATTCAAACTTCTTAGCACTCCGTTATGACTTCCCAAGTCTTCTTCTCCTTTACAGGGAATGGGGAGTGTTTGGAGGATGGGAAATTAGCAGATAACACAGGTTCCTTAGTCAACTTGTCATCTGGATCCGTGGGTGAATCTCTGTGCAGTGCAATTGAGTGGATAAATGCCCCTGTGGGAGGCAGGAGCCTGCTTCCATACGACAATCTATGCATGAGCATTCTGCCTCATTGTATCGTGCTCTGTTTGGACGCATTAGGACGATGGATGTGTTATCTGTTCAATCAGTTAACCTTAGTGAGCTTGGATTCTGAATCCAATCTGGTTCTCCTGAAAGGACAGCTGGTAGGTTTTCACGAGGTTCCACATCTTGCAATTTGCCTTTTCAAGTCTCACTTTGTCAGATATTAGCTTACATATGTTGTGTGCGTGTATGTGCATGTGTGTGTGTGTGTCTGTGTGTGTGTGTGTGTGTGTCTGTGTGTGTGTGTGTGTGTGTGTGTGTGTGAGAGAGAGAGAGAGAGACAGAGAGAGGGCGTGTGTGCGTGTTTGTGTGTGTGTGTTTGCATGTGTTTGTGTGTGTGTGCATGTGTGTGCATTTGTGTGTGTGTGGGAGAGAGAGGGCATGTGTGTGTGTGCGTGTGTGTGTGCGAGTATGTGTGTGTGTGTGTGTGTGTGTGTGTGTGTGTGTGTGTGTGTGTGTGTGTGTGTGTGTGTGTGTGTGAGAGAGAGAGAGAATGTTGCAAAAAGTTCACAAGCATCAGTTAGATGTCATCTTTTTCCTTCATCATTACGTTTACTGCTTACACTCCTCTTCACATTAGCCCGAGCTGAGCTGGGAACATGGATAATTCCATAGGATTCCAGGAACTCTTCAAAGTGTCCATTGACAAATTGCATTTGATAGTCTGCATTGGAAGGTTCAAGATTCCATGTGTTGCAAATATTTCCTTGATAACATGGTTACTGTTTCAGATGTGTGAACCTGAAGTTGTTTGCCTGCTATAGATCTGGACTTAAGTCAAACAATCCAGATTTAAGAGAAACCAGTCAAATTACCACCAACCAACTGACCTGTAACAACGTATTATTTCTCTCCACACTAGTGGGCCTTGTTAACAGAAAAAATATTTGGCATTAAATGCCATTTTCTCATTTTAAATTAAAACTAGCCACACTTGCAAATGCTCAGCATGGAACAAACAACAGGAAAGCAAAGAATTACAGATGCTGGAAATGTGAACAAAAAGAGCCACAGAATAAAGAGACCATGTAGGTTGGAGTTGTGTTCCTTAAGAAAGGAGAAGGCTGAGGGCGATCTAACTGAGGGGGCCAAAGTTTTGAGGGGCATAACAGTGGAGATGGGGAGAAGGGAGAAACATTTCCCCTCAGAAGAGAGGCCAATAACTCAGGTACAGTTTTAAGGTAAGGAGAAGGATGTTTAGAGGAGATTTGAAAGAACGTTTTATCATTTACAAGGTTGTGGGTAACTGGAACTCACTACCCAAAGAGCTTGTAGAGACAGAAACCTTCAGACCACTGAAGAATAATTTAGATGAGCAGATACAATGCATCCAAGACAATAGGCCAAGTGCTGAGAAACGGGATTAGAATAGATGAATGCTAGATGACTAGAGTGGACATAATGGGCCAATGGGCCTCCTACTGTGCTGTAAAAACTCTATGATTCTGAGTAGAAAATACTTAAAAGTATCGGCACTCTATGAAGAGTGGAAGAACTCAGGAAGCCTGATTGGAAAGGAGCATCATTTATTGTTAAACAGCAAAGCAACTCGTGGCATTCATAGACTTGTCCCAGACAGACAGTTCTGCAGACCCACTCCTGAATCTGCTTCATTTTATATTCAGAAATGTTACCACACAGGTGTCCCCATGACCAGTAAATCACCCATATAACCAATAAGAAATTAGATTAGATTCCCTACAGTGTGGAAACAGGCCCTTCAGCCCAACAAGTCCACACTGCCCCTTGAAGCATCCTACCCAGACTCATCCCCCTATAACCCACACACCCCTGAACACCATGGGCAATTTAGCATGGCCAATCCACCTAGCCTGCACATCCTTGGACTGTGGAAGGAAACCCACACAGACACAGGGAGAATGTGTAAACTCCACACAGACAGTCACCTGAGGCTGGAATCAAAGCCGGGTCCCTGGTGCTGTGAGGCTGCAGTGCTAACCACTGAGCCACCGTGCAAAGGCAATTACAGCCAATGCAAACCATCAAAAGTGAGGGATGGGTTGGGAGAGCAGAAGGGTCTAAATCAAAATGGAGTTGGAGGCTGAGTCTGCCTATTATATGTCCATGTTTTTATATCCAGCAGTGTTCTTACATAACCAAATGGCTTTCCACCACCAAATCACCATAACCTGAGTCTGTTTTCTTTTTTAAAAAATCAACCTATTCAGAGTTGCTATTACACACCTCTACACACAGTGGGACTTGAACTCAGACCACCTGGTTCCATGGTAGGGACACAGCCACTGTGCCACAAGTGGGTTCTCTGAGTCTGCTTGTTTTAAAAATTTAATCTATTTTTCCAGTTACCTTGTTCAGAGATGTTACAGCACATCTCTAGAACTGGTGGGACTGAACGCAGGCCTCTGTGGTCCAGGACAGCGATGCTACCACTGCACCACAAGAGGGCCCCTGAGTCTGCTTTATAAAGGCTCAGGTGATGAGTTCCAACTGGGTTGGTCATCACATGTTACTAAAGGAACTCAAAGCCAATGAGCTCTGTGTGAAGATTCATTCATGATTGCCCATGGACTATGTAGGGGTTTGTCACATCCCTTCCTTCTCTAAGTCTGAGGGATCCCCCTTCCTCCTGTGATGAGGGGGGCTCCTGTGCTGTTTTGCCCGTGGTCCTAACCCTGTTGCATTCCACTTCTGTTTGAAGGCTGTATAATAAGTAAGTGAATGTCTCCTGTGTAAAGACGATCAAACAATCTTTGCAGGGGCTCATCCTTGGCAGTTTGTCCATCAAAACAATAGCCTCTGTGGACAGTTCCCGCTGGAGATGGGTAACGTTTTTTTTGCTGTCTTCTCCCTGACTCTGTATGATACAGATCCTGTTTTTCAAGCTAACTCCCAGAATCCCCGGAGAACCATCACCAATGTTCCTTACGCAGACTCTCTTCCTCTCTTGTAATTTTTGACACCTAGGAAAAACTTTGACTTCATTGTGCTCCCTAGAGTTGAAGGTCCCCTTTATGGCTTTCATCTTCTCTTTGACAGGGTATAATCCATCCTTGTCAATTCTTTACCCAAGGTATATGACCTTGTTAGTCTGGACCAGAAATTTTTTCCATTTTAGCTGGATGGCAGCCACAGCAACATGCTGGAGGATCTCCTCGAAACTCTCCACATGTTTCTTTGCTGTTGTTCCTGAGATTAAAATGTCATCCAGATAGATTGCCACTTGAGGTACTCTTTGGAGGAAGTTCTCCATTCCCCTTTGAAAGATGGCACAAGCCAAAGATACCCCAAGGGGCAAGCGAGTGTAACTCACAAAGTCCTTTGTCAGTGTTTATAGTAACATATTTTCTGATGGCACTTCAAGATACAGTTGGAGGTAAGTGTGGCTTATATTCAATTTAGAAAATATAGGACCCCTGGCCAGCTTTTCATATAAACCTCCTCTGCGTGGCATAGGGTCTCTGTTTGAGCAGGTAATTCTACTGCTCATAATCCTCACAGAGATGGACGGAGTTGTCAGGCTTTAAAACTGGAACTACTGATGTTGCCCATTCACCAACTGTACTGGGCACATGATGCCAAGTTCCTCTAGACTTTCCAATTCTGCCTCTACTTTGGCACGTAGGGGCATAGGGAACCAGCCATGCCTTAAAGTATTTAGCTCAGGTCTCTGGCTTTACATCGATCTCAGCCCTGACACCCCTTATTTTCCTGATGCCCTCTTGGAATGCTTCGGGATACTTCTCAATGACTTCATACAGAACACCAGTGCCCATTTTAAAGATCAGTTGCCAATCAAAGTGGACTTTTTGTAAGCAGTCCCATCCCAAAATGTTGACACCTGACCCTTGCAACACTGTTAAGGGGAGTCGGACTGTTTGTGTATAACTGTGTATTTAACTGGAGTTATGGTGGTCCCAATAATATGTAAAAGCTCCCCAGTGTGTGTGGCCAATCTAGCCTCAGTGTCTCACAGACCTGAAGGCAAGATGCCATTTCATGAGTTTCCTAAATTTCCCCAACAATAGATGCAGCAGCACTTGTATCTACCTTCATGTCCGGGGAGCGGGCATTTACCTGAAGTTTTGTTTTAATTAGGGCCACTTTGATATAATTTAGGTATCAATTCCTCATCCTCAGGCCAATTTGTTTGCAAAGTCCTATCCTAAGTTGGTTTCACCCTTCTGCCTGGGCAGTACTTGCGTCGCCTGTTGTAGTCACCTTTTCTGGGATAAACTCTATGACCACAGGCATAGCACCTCGCTGTACGATGGAGAAACTTCCCATCCGGTTCTGGAACCTTGCAGCCTCCCAACTCCAATCGCCCATCCTTGGCAACAAGCAGGAGCCACGAGTATTGTCCATTGGATTCTTGGCTCTGCAGTTGCCCAAGATCAACAATGGTACCATCTATTGACCCCTGCGGCTACCAAGCCACTTTTTATCACATTTTTGTGGGAAGGCCCAGTTTTGTGTCTTTCTTGAGAACCAGATCTGGTTCAGACAGTAGTTTCCTTTGGGTTACAATTTTATTAGTTCCCTAAACAAAGCGATCCTTTAACATTTCCCAAGGTGCTGACCCATGCACACAGGGCTCCATCAGATTCCACAAGAATCTCATCAAGAATTCAGGAAGTGGTTTTCCAGGTGGTCTACTTGCTATGTTAAACCTACAACACTGTGATATAACAGATGGTTTGGGGATGTGGAGATCCTCTATCATATCTATCAGTTCATCAAAGGATTTTGACTCTGGGGTGGCTGACAAGGTTCAACCCCTTATGATGCTGAAAGTTGGGGCCCCACAAGCAGTCAGGAGAAAGACTTTTTGTCAGTGACTGTCTTCTATCTCATTTGCCTGAGGTAGGAACAATATCACTGTGCCACACTGTGATGGAACACTCCCCACTTGCCTGGATGGGTGCATCTCCAACAACATTCATTAAAATTGACACCATCCAGGACAAAGTGGCTCTCTCGACTGGTACCACATCCACTCCCTCCACCACCGATGCTCGGTAGCATCAGCGAGTACCAAATACACTGCAGAAATTCACCAAAGATCCTTACACAGCACCTTCCAAACCCACGACCACTTCTATCTGGCAGCCCAGAGGCAGCAGAGACATGGGAACACCATCCTTAGCAGGCCTGCCCCCTAGCGAGACATTGCCTAACCACCCTGACTTGGAAATATAACACCATTCCATTAGTGTCAATGGGTCAGAATCCTGGAACTCCCTCCCATTCAATGGTGCGAGTCACTGACACTAAATGGGTTGCAGCGGATTAAGAAGGCAGCTCACCATGGCATTCTGAAGGGCACTGGGGGTGAGCAGTAAATGCAGCCAAACAAGTGATATCCACGTCCTATGATAATAAAGTGGGAAGCTGGATGAACACAGCAGGCCAAGCAGCATCTCAGGAGCACAAAAGCTGACGTTTCGGGTCAAGACCCTTCATGAGAGAGGGGGATGGGGTGAGGGATCTGGAATAAATAGGGAGAGAGGGGGAGGCGGACTGAAGATGGAGAGAAAAGAAGATAGGTGGAGAGGAGAGTATAGGTGGGGAGGTAGGGAGGGGATAGGTCAGTCCAGGGAAGACAGACAGGTCAAGGAGGTGGGATGAGGTTAGTAGGTAGGAAATGGAGGTGCGGCTTGTGGTGGGAGGAAGGGATGGATGAGAGGAAGAACAGGTTAGGGAGGCAGAGACAGCCTGGGCTGGTTTTGGGATGCAGATGGGGGAGGGGAAGAGCTGGGCTGGTTATGTGGTGCAGTGGGGGGAGGGGACAAACTGGGCTGGTTTTGTGATGCAGTGGGGAAAGTGGAGATTTTGAAGCTGGTGAAGTCCACATTGATACTATTGGGCTGCATGGTTCCCAAGCGGAATATGAGTTGCTGTTCCTGCAACCTTCGGGTGGCATCATTGTGGCACTGCAGGAGGCCCATTATGGACATGTCATCTAAGGAATGGGAGGGGGAGTTGAAATGGTTCGCGACTGGGAGGTGCAGTTGTTTATTGCGAACCGAGCAGAGGTGTTCTGCAAAGCAGTCCCCAAGCCTCCGCTTGGTTTCCCCAATGTAGAGGATGCCACACCGGGTATTCCTGCGGTTGCAGGGGAAGGTGCCGGGTGTAGAGGGGTTGGAGGGCAGTGTGGAGCGAACAAGGGAGTCACGGAGAGAGTGGTCTCTCCGGAAAGCAGACAAGGGTGGGGATGGAAAAATGTCTTGGGTGGTGGGGTCGGATTGTAGATGGAGGAAGTGTCGGAGGATGATGCGTTCTATCTGGAGGTTGGTGGGGTGGTGTGTGAGAACGAGGGGGGATCCTCTTGGGGCGGTTGTGGCGGGGGCAGGGTGTGAGGGATGTGTTGCGGGAAATGCGGGAGACGCAGTCAAGGGCATTCTCAACCACTGTGGGGGGAAAGTTGCGGTCCTTGAAGAAGTTGGACATCTGAGATGTGCGGGAGTGGAATGCCTCATCGTGGGAGCAGATGTGGCGGAGTTGGAGGAATTGGGAATAGGGGATGGAATTTTTGCAGGAGGGTGGGAGGGATGAGGTGTGTGCTAGGTAGCTCCAACTGCTGTCGAGACATAAACCGCCTCAACCTCTCCACCCCTCTCACCCACTCCAACCTCTCCCCTGCAGAATGGGCAGCCCTCCGCTCCCTCCGCTCCAACCCCAAACTCACCATCAAAGCCGCAGACAAGGGTAGTATGGCGCACTGATCTCTACATCGCCGAGGCCAAACGCCAACTCCCCGACACCTCCTCCTACTGCCCCCTTGATCATGACCCCACCCCCCCGAGCACCAAACCATCATCTCCAACACCATTCATGACCTCATCACCTCAGGGGACCTCCCACCCGCAGCATCCAACCTCATTGTTCCCCAACCCCGCACGGCCCGTTTCTATTTCCTTCCCAAAATCCACAAACTTGCCTGCCCTGGTCGACCCATTGTCTCAGCCTGTTCCTGCCCCACCGAACTCATCTCCATCTATCTGGACTCCATTTTCTCCCCTTTGGCCCAAGAACTCCCTCCCTACGTCCGTGACACCACCCACACCCTCCACCTCCTGCAGGACTTCCAATTCCCTGGCCCCCAACACCTCATCTTCACCATGGACATCCAGTCCCTATACACCTGTATTCCTCATGCAGATGGCCTCAAGGCCCTCCGCTTCTTCCTGTCCCGCAGGCCGGACCAGTCCCCCTCCACCGACACCCTCATCCCGCCTAGCCGAACCCATCCTCACCCTCAACAACTTCTCTTTCGATTCCTCCCACTTCCTACAGACTAAGGGGGTGGCCATGGGCACCCGCATGGGCCCCAGCTATGCCTGCCTCTTTGTAGGTTACGTGGAACAGTCCCTCTTCCACACCTGCACAGGCCCCAAACCCCACCTCTTCCTCCGTTACATTGATGACTGTATCGGCGCCGCCTCTTGCTCCCCAGAGGAGCTCGAACAGTTCATCCACATCACCAACACCTTCCACTCCAACCTTCATTTCACCTGGGCCATCTCCAGCACATCCCTCACCTTCCTGGACCTCTCAGTCTCCATCTCAGGCAACCACCTTGTAACTGATGTCCATTTCAAGCCCACCGACTCCCACAGCTACCTAGAATACACCTCGTCCCTCCCACCCTCCTGCAAAAATTCCATCCCCTATTCCCAATTCCTCCGCCTCTGCCGCATCTGCTCCCACGATGAGGCATTCCACTCCCGCACATCCCAGATGTCCAACTTCTTCAAGGACCGCAACTTTTCCCCCACAGTGGTCGAGAACGCCCTTGACTGCATCTCCCGCATTTCCCGCAACACACCTCTCACACCCTGCCCCCGCCACAACCGCCCCAAGAGGATCCCCCTCGTTCTCACACACCACCCCACCAACCTCCAGATAGAACGCATCATCCTCCGACACTTCCTCCATCTACAATCCGACCCCACCACCCAAGACATTTTTCCATCCCCACCCTTGTCTGTTTTCCGGAGAGACCACTCTCTCCGTGACTCCCTTGTTCGCTCCACACTGCCCTCCAACCCCACCACAGCCGGCACCTTCCCCTGCAACCGCAGGAAATGCTACACTTGCCCCCACACCTCCTCCCTCACCCCTATCCCGGGCCGGAAGATGACTTTCCATATTAAGCAGAGGTTCACCTGCACATCTGGCAATGTGGTATACTGTATCCATTGTGCCCGATGTGGCTTCCTCTACATTGGGGAAACCAAGTGGAGGCTTGGGGACCGCTTTGCAGAACACCTCTGCTCGGTTCGCAATAAACAACTGCACCTCCCAGTCGCGAACCATTTCAACTCCCCCTCCCATTCTTTAGATGACATGTCCATCATAGGCCTCCTGCAGTGCCACAATGATGCCACCCGAAGTTTGCAGGAACAGCAACTCATATTCCGCTTGGGAACCCTGCAGCCCAATGGTATCAATGTGGACTTCACCAGCTTCAAAATCTCCACTTCCCCCACCGCATCCCAAAACCAGCCCAGTTTGTCCCCTCCCCCCACTGCACCACACAACCAGCCCATCTCTTCCCCTCCACCCACTGCATCTCGAAACCAGTCCAGCCTGTCTCTGCCTCCCTAACCTGTTCTTCCTCTCACCTATCCCTTCCTCCCACTGCAAGCCGCACCTCCATTTCCTACCTACTAACCTCATCCCACCTCCTTGACCTGTCCGTCTTCCCTGGACTGACCTATCCCCTCCCTACCTCCCCACCTATACTCTCCTGTCTACTTATTTTCTTTTCTCTCCATCTTCGGTCCGCCTCCCCCTCTCTCCCTATTTATTCCAGTTCCCTCTCCCCATCCCCCTCTCTGATGAAGGGTCTAGGCCCAAAACGTCAGCATTTGTGCTCCTGAGATGCTGCTTGGCCTGCTGTGTTCATCCAGCTTCACGCTTTGTTATCTTGGATTCTCCAGCATCTGCAGTTCCCATGATATCCACATCCTATTATTATTTTTACTGAATTAAACGAATACAAAAGTACTTAACAAATTTCCAGTGGTGTAGGAAGCATGGGATTTTTAGAAGACATCTTGTGGCTTTGGTTAACATTCTCTGTGAGACTGTATAAGAGACCGAATCACAGGATTGTTATAGCTCAGAAGGAGGCCAATGGAATGATTTATGTCTGCACAAGTTTTCTAATTGATCAGCTCAATGAGTGCCATTTTCCTACTTTCTCCCCATAACCCTGCATTTGTTCCTTAAACAGTCATCAAATTCCTTTTTGTTTGCCTTCACAGAGCATGTCTCCACCAGGTAGTGCATTCCAGACCTTAACTACTCATTACATGAAAATGCTTTCCTCAACATCACTTTTGCTTCTTTTGCAAATGGATTGAAACCCATTTTCTCTCATTTTTGGTCTCTTCACACCCAGATCCATCTTCATTTTGAACAGAAGGCTGTGGTGTGACAACTTCTTGATCTGCTCTAGCCTATGGGAAGTATGTATGCCCTCGAGAGGGAGTCCCAGGATTTTGACCAACAACAGTGAATGAACAGCAATACAATTCCCAGTCAGGAGGTGAGTGGCTTGGAGGAAATGGTTTTCTCATGCATTTGCTATCCTTGGCTTTCTAGGTGATAGAGAGGTGGGTTTGAAAGATGCTGTTGAAGGAGCCTTGACAAATGCTTGTGTATAAAAATTGCACATTGCTACTTTTCATTTGTAGTAGAGACAGTGCATGTTTAAGGTCACAGCTGAGATGCAGATCAAGCAGGTTGCTTCATCCTGGATGGTGTCAAGCTTCTTGAGTGTTGTTGGAGCTGCATCCACCCAGGCAAGTGGCGAATATTCCATCACACTCCTGACTTGTGCCTCATATATGTTTGACAGACTGTGGGGAATCAGAAGGTGAATTACACATCGCAGGATTTTCAGGTCTGGTCTCCTCTCGTAGTCCCTGTATTGTATGGCTGGTACAGTTCAGTTTCTAGTTGACAGTAGGTGATTCAGTGATGATAATGCCATTCAAGTAAAGGGGCAATGCTTAGATTCTCTTTTGGTGGAGATGGTTATTGCCTTACAACTTGCAATGTGAATGTTAGCTGCCCAATATCAGCCCAAGCCTGAATATTGCTGCATATGGACATGGGTCGCTTCAGTGTCTGACAAGTTGCAAATAGTGCTGACCATCATGTAATCATCAGCAAATATTCGCAATTTTAACCTTATGATAGTGGGAATGTCATTAATGAAGCAGCTTAAGTTGGCAGGGGCTCAGAGACGTTACCTGAGGAACTCCTGCAGAGATATGCAGGAGCTGAGTTGACTGACCTCCAACAATTAAAGGCATCTTCCTACGTGCCTGGTATGACTCTAACCAATGGATTGCCTCAATCCCAGTTTTGCCAGGGATCTTGATGCCGCACAAAGTCTGATGTTTCCTTGATGTGAGGGACAATCACCTTCACTTCCCCTGAGGTCAGGCCTTCTGCCTGCGGTGGTAATGAGGAAAGTGGTGCTGCTGGAGGGAAAACTGAGCATCAGGAAGTAGGTTATTGCTAAGTGAGTGCCTCTTGCTAGCACTGTCCATGACCCTTTGCTGATTCAGAGTGGACTAAGTGTGCTCATTTCTTAGACTGGATTTGTCCTGTTTTTATGGACCTACATGGACACTTTTTCATATTATCAGAGAGATACCAATTTTATGCGTGTATGTGTACAGCTTCTATAGAAGCACAGCTAGTTCTGGGCCACATGCTTGAGAGTGATGCAGGATGTTGTCAAGCCCACCACCTCTGAGGATATCACGTGAAGGAACGGGATCGGCTGAAGAATCAGGTCTGTGCAGCTGGAGATCTTGGGAGGAGATCAAGGTGGTAACTTCTGCCTGAAGATACTTGAAAATTCTTCTTTCTACATCCGTGTCCTGGGAACCCTATCATTGAGGAAGTAGATATTTGTGAAGAAATGGCCTTTGCTTAGTTAAGTGCCCACCACCATACATGGCAGGAGTGCTGAGCTTCGATTTAATCTTTTGATTTTGGGATTGCTAGCCCTGTCTATCACAAGCTGCTTCTGCCCATTTTCTGTTCAGCTAGAGCTGTAATGTGCCTTCACCTGATTTTAGCTATGCCTTGTCCTTGAATTTTCTTCAGTGGCCCTCGTCGGACACTTGGCTTGATAATAATGCTGGAGTGAGGGACATACCGTGCTATAAACTGGCTGCATACACTTCTGCTACTGATGGCCTATGGTGCCTCACAGGTGCCAAGTTTTAAGTTGCTAAATCTGTTCCGTATTGTGCACAGTGATTGTACCACATGACATAATGGAGAGCTTCTCATTGAAAGGGAGCAGCAGTTCTGAGCCACCATTGTGCACCTGAAATGTTAATTCTGTTTCTGTCTCCAAGGGTGCTGCCAAACCAACTGAACTTCTCCAGTGCTTTCTGAATTCATAATTCCACATGGACATCCCAAGTTAATGTCCTTTCTGGAAGGATTCTTTAACATCACTTGCCTCCCCAGCTGGACGGACGACTTGTGGTCACATCAAGGTGAACCAAAGCCAGGTTTTCTGTTGGCTGTGGTGGAAACTCAATCTACTGCAAACTCTGAAGCAACAGCCCATGTATCTGCTATGTGGTGAGGAGGAATAGCAGACCTTAGTCGAGGATTAATCTGTGTCAGTCTCCATCTCTCGAATTCAGATGGGCCATGGTTCACTGAGCTGACTGCTGTAAGCTGTAACAGCCACCAGGATGCTTACCCCAGCCTGAGGTAGTCTTGACCAAATCATTCAGTTAAAAGTCCTACTTTCATGAAATCTATTATCGCCCTCAAGTTCCCTTTTGGATTTGTTTATCCGGTAAAAATACGTTCCTGCAGAATTCCAGTCATGATCATTCTCATAACTGGCCTAGGTCTCCAACTGCCTGGCGAATATATCAGTAACCAGCAGGGCGTCCATGTGCCTGCCTTTTGTTATGAGTTAATGGTTCAGTATAGTTCTGCAATGTCTCCTAAGGATCATTGATTAAGTGCACGCTTCCCATTGAGATCTTTTGCTTTACTGGCAGCATCTGGGCACAGATACGACGAGATTGAAAGTGGTGTTGGACATCTCGGCGACTGGACACCACCAACATCAATCATACACACCTTCATGGCACAAGCAGAGGTACGCCCACTGACGTGGTGTGGGCACAGCCAACTTATACAGTCAGAGAATGGTACAGCATGGAAACAGACCCTTTGGCCCAATCAGCCCATGCCGACTATAATCCCAAACTAAACTAGTCGGACCTGCCTGGTCCCAGCCCGTATCCCTCCAAACTTTCCTTATTCATGTACTTACCCAAATGCCTTTTAAATGTTGTACCTGTACCCACCTCCAGTTCATTCCTCTTTCTATGTAAAAACATTGCCCCTCATGTCCTTTATAAATCTTTCTCCACCAACTTTAAAAATATAACCCCTGGTCTTGAAATTCCCCACCCTAGAGAAAAGACACCTGCTGTTCACCTTATTTATACCCCTCATGATTTTAAAAAGCTCTAACAGATGGCCCTTCAACATCCTATGTTCCAGTGAGAAAAGTTCCAGCCCATCCAGACTCTGCTTGTAGCTCAAACCATCCATTCCCGGCAACATTCTTCAGAACCCTCTCCAGTTTAATAATATCCTTCCTATAACAAACGACCAGAACTGCACACAGTACTCCAGAAGTGGCCTCACTAACATCCTGTCCAACCTCAACATGACGTCCCAACTCCAATAGTCAAAGGTCTGAGCAATGAAGGCAAACTGCAACCTCGCTTTAAGTAGTGCATTACCACTTTAAGTAGGCATCTGGAGGACCCATCAGAAATTGCACTGAGAAGGTGGGAAAGCTTCCTGTTGAGGAACAGGCTGCGGTGGGAGTTAATTCTCTGCAGTGCAAATAAAAACAAATGTATTTATTCTAAAACAGCCAAAAAAAGAACTCCACTGTCCAAGGAGCTGAATTGCGGTTTTAATTTGAAAACAGTGACAGACAAGAGCCTAGTTCTCCTCTTTCTCTTCAACCCTGGCTTTAAAGAAAATGCTGCGGTTTTGAGGAAGAGGACTTATGGTATTTTCCATTTTCTGTGCCAATATTATCAGTACTCCTGTTTATAGAAATCCCAGCCAAGCTTCTGATAAAAAGGTGTCGAGGGGAATGTTCAAACTGTTGGTACTGGCATTGCCAACTACCACCAGGCAGATTATTCGTCTGGATATTAAAGGTACTTTGTGCAAAAAAAATTCACGTCTAACCAGTTATGAGAATGTTGTGTTGGTCGAGGAATTTGTTACAAATGTGTTAAGCGCTTGCCTGACCGTAGTGCAGTCTCCAGTCTGAAAATTGCATTCCACATACGAGAGGGTGGGAAAGTAGAGCAGAATTCTAAAAGTGCCTCCGTCTTGACAGCTGCCTCACAAGTTGTCAGAGGTGTGGAACGTCGTTAGAAACTTAGAATTATGTCAAAGCTTTAGAGTGTTTTCAGAGGCCCAGAGTATTATGAGGGTATCGGAGTGTTTTCAGATGCCTGGGGTCTTTGCGCAGGATCTGGGTGTTGAGAAATATGGATTCCTCCCAGTAGCTGGGTAATGTGAAAATATCACACCATTCTACAAATTCCTCTCCAGTACATATCAAGAAGTCACAAACTTGACACCTCACTGGGTGATAATTAATGAATTTCATTAGTCAGAAGTGTAAGCATTCAAATAGAAGGTTAGAATAATCCATTCAGGGTATAACCAGGCACAGAAGAAAGCCATATGACCTGTTGTACTATCAATAGAATGCATGGCAGGAGTTCTGCAAAGCTTCTGTAACAGTATCACTCAAATCCATGATTTCTTCCACCTCAAATGTCAAGAGTATGGAAACACCATTTCCTCCACATGTCTTTGCAAGTCACACAACGTTCCTAAAGTATATTTTGTCATTACTCCCAGGCACTGGGATAAACAAAAACCTGGAAGATCTTTCCAAACAGTGCTGTGGATATATGTCAACTTCGAAGCCCACCAGTCTGCAGGGCAAGGGCAAGGAGAGATGGGAAACTGAAGTTGTTCTGTCACCTTTTCTGACTAAAATGTTCCCGATCTTCAAAACTGCTTCTAGTTTTCACAACATCATGAGCGTTTTTTAAAATTCTATCACAACACAGTGAACAGTGGATGGATCCTTCTCAGTGAGGTTTGTCTTACTATAGAATGTATTTTTGTTCGGTATTTTGAACGTTTGTGTCTTTTCAGTGTCTTTATCCAATAGTATTTGGCCAGGTCACCCTTTACATTTACATAATTGGCTTTGTAAAAGTTTAAGATTCTAGTTTGGGGATGGAGTAGGTCACAAACAAACTCAATATGGAATTCAGCTGGATTATGATCACTTTTTCCCAGATGACTTTTTACAGTGAGATTACAAATCCAATATAAACATATTAATGACCTAATTAGGGGAGGAGTAGGCAGTTCCAGCCTGAATTCCTGCTTTGCCACCTGTTAAGATCATGACATATCTGACTGCAGCTTCAACTAAGTGGGAGGCAATGGCCTAGTGGTATTATTGCTGGACAGTCCATTCAAAGAGCCAGGTAATGTCCTGGGGCCCAGGCTCAGGTCATACCACAGCAGATGGTGAAATCTGAGTTCAATAAAAATCTGGAATTAAGAATTGAATGATGACTATGAATCAATTGTTGGGTAGAAACCTATCTGGTTCACTAATACCCTTTAAGGAAGAAAGCTGCCATCTTTACCTGGCCTGGCCTACATGTGACTCTAGGCCCACAGCAATTGGGTTGACTCTTAGCTGCCCTCTGGGCAAATAGGGATGAGCAATAAATGCTGGCTGAGTCAATGACATTACAGTCCCATAAATGTTTTTAAAAACTGTAATTTTCTGTTTACCAACAAGCCCTTGACTCCCTTGTCAATTAACAACGTAAAGATAACTCAACTTCAAATATTCAATTTCCCACCTCCATTCTGTTCAAAGAGAATTTCACTCAAACTACCCTTCTGAAAGAAGGCAACTGCACCATAAGTCTATCTTAAAGTGGAGAGACACCATTATTTTTAAATTGTTCCCCAATTCTACCCTCCCCTGCATGTAAAAACATCCTTGTAGTAATCCACCATGTCAAGTCCTTTCAAAATCATATAGGTTATAATCGTAAAGACCATGTCTATTTTGAATTTTCTGCATTTTTAGTTGAGGACTGAAATTGGAAAAGAACTGTTTTAAATTCAAGGGTTACTGATGCTCATTGTAAGGACTGGTTACACGCTGCTGGTTCAAATAATAGTAAGAGAAGGTGCAGATGACCTGCAAATGAAACGAAAATAGAAATTGCTGGAGGAACTCAGCAGGATTGGCAGCATTTCGATCCTCCACTGAGTCCCAAACACTAACTCTGCTTTCTCTGCATAGATGCTGCCAGGCCTGCTGAGTTTCTGCTTAAACTTCTGCTTTTGTTTTAGATTTCCAGCATACACAATTCGATGGTATATTTTAGTGTATACAAATGGAACTTTGGTTAGCAATTAGCCACTGATTTGCCTGTGGACCAGTGAGTGGGTATAGGTGATAAGGGTCTTCTGACTGCGAATTGTTGTGACAGCTTGGCAACTTAGACTGAAAACAAGATAGGGAGAAGCCTTCAGACATCTACCAGTTCAGGGGCTCTGTTCTTTGCAGTAAATGCCAATTAAAGCCTGAAGAAAACCAGTTAATTTTATTTTTAGGAGTTGCTGCAAGCTGCAACTTTCAATAAATAAGTCAAAGGCCTTTTATAAGACCGTTTTGAAAATATCCAGAGAAAGAAGATTAAGAAACAATGCTCTGATTCGCAAAAGAATTGTTTCAATAAATTCTGCAAACAGGAACCGCTGAACTACATTTTTGATCTTTCTTTCAGTCTGCAACATCCATCTTTTCCCCCTGTGTGTGCCACAGAAGCAGAGTCACAGAATTGTTACAGCACTGAAGGGGGCTAATTTGGCCTGTCATGCCTGCACCAACTCTTCGAACAAGCATCATTGCGTAGTGTCATACTCCTGCTTTGTCCACTGTGGCTGCAAGAGCAGATCAGAGGTTAAGAATCTTGCAGCAAAAAGCTATCATCCTGAATGTGTGTAGTCTGTTCACCATCCACAAAGCAGAGGTGAAGAGCAGCATTCTCTCTAATTTTCTTTCTGGCTGTGCAAGACCCATGTGCAACAGTAGCTTCTGGATGCAAAGGCCAATGCTTCAATCTGTATCATTGTACTTGCAGTGCATGGAACCTCGGATGTGCTGCGTGCATAGCCGCATGGCTTAGAGAGAAGATTGGTCAGCAGTGTGATGGAATACTCCCCACTTGGCTGGATGGGTGCAGCGCTCCAACAACATTTAAGAAGCTTGACAACTCCCTCCAGGACCATGCAGTCTGCTTGATTGACACCACATTCACAAGTAGCCCCCTCCTCTGCCACCAACTTTCAGTAGCAGCAATGTGTGTACCATCTACAGGATGCACTGCAGAAATTCACTAAAGCACCTAAGACAGCATCTTCTTAATTGACAATCCCTGTTTAGGAGAAGCACAGTGGAAGCAGACACATGGGAACACCACCACCTGAAAGTTCTTCACCAGGCCACTCACTATCCCGACTTGAAAATATGACACTGTTCCTTCATTGACGCTCGGTCAAAATCCCAGAACTCCCTCCCTAAATACATTGTGGGTGTGCCGAAACCAAAGTACTGCAGCAGTTCAAGAAGGGAGCTTCAGAAGGGCAATTAGAGATTGGGAAAAACATATTGGCCCAGGGAACAACATTCATATCCCATGAAAGAATAAAAATATCTGTGTCCTGACACCAAAATGGTCAAGTTTGCATTTTGCATGTTCTACCCCATATGCTCAATTTATGCCCCTCACTTAACCTACCAATGCTCGTTATGCGCTCTTGAAATTTATTTTCCTAAACCTGCCTCAACACATTATATTAGATTTGCAATGGTTTCATCCCAAACAGCCTTTGTTCTTGTAAATTCTTCAAAGAAGTGTTTTCTAAACCCTTGTAATGAGAAAGTCGTGTGAAAAATATCACTTAAATGTTAAAATGGATTTGAATAAATCATTTAGTTTTAGGAACAGCAATTAATTTGAAAAGTTTAAAATAAATTATCAGGCTGTTCATCGTTTAATTGTAAATCATTTCTGAGCTGGACTTCTTCATTGTTTTCAACAGATCGGATAAATTTAGTTGAAAGGTCAATACAAAACCACTTGATAGTTTGATCATTTTTGACAAAAAGCAGAACATGGATTTTTAGCACAACCTATCAGGCTTTTTAAAATGCTTCAGTGTGTATCACATATTTAAATGGCTTATCTGACTTCCTCAAAATAGTTATGATCCAATTATTACACTTTTTAAAAATGTGTTAAGATATTTTATCCTGTAAAGTGATTCATCTAAAAAAAATCTGATATAATCCTTTCTTTCTTTATCGCTAGCACAGGCAGATCTACATAAACTTTGAAATGCGGGGACTGGAAGCTATACCTGCGATGGACTATTGTTTCTGCCTGTTTGACACAGCTTTAATGATTGAGGTCCACACAAAGAGAAAAAAATCCTTCCTTCTTGTTGAAATGCTCCTCATGTAATAGGTAGAATGCACAAATTTATTAATTTGATGTGCTTTCATGGCATGAGGCTGTCGCATTTAGTTTCACATCCCTACTTATCTTTGAAATGAAATGGTCTTACTTGACCTTTTACAGGGCAGGTAAAAAATTAACTATATTACTGTGAGTTTGGAGTCACATGGAAGCCAGATCAGGTAAATATCTCCTTCCCTTTGTAAACTAGATAGGTTGTAACAGGAATCTTTGATAGTTTCATGCTCACTGTCATTGATTTATGTTCCAGATTTGTTGTGTTTAAATTCCACCGTCTGTCATGAAGGGATTTCACCTCCTGTCCCCAGACCTTTAGCATGGGCCTCTGAATTACTCATCTCGTGACATCCAGATATACTTTTGCATTAGTTGTATATGAGGATGTGAAGCATTTCCCCTCATTAGTTTACTCAATGCATTCCCATGCCTCACCCAGGCATTACATGAATGTGGTGCAGGTTATCTGAATCTCTTGCAAATTCTATTGAAGTCTAGCTACAGCAACTGGAACGCACTGTTTCTGTGCCATTCAGTAGTCAACAGTACTATCAGATTGACACAATATTAAGTCCCGTTGTACCAATCTGCCAAACAGTTTGTTCTTTTGTTTCAGTGGAATTAGCTACAATCTTAGCCTAAAAGGAGGTCATTCAGAGCAACAAGGTAGCTCTGTTGTTTCCAGAGCTTCAGCATTAGGAGGAGCCGTGCTATTGCAAAATGACGTTCCTGTGAACTCTATTTTATGGAGGCCAATAGTATTGGCACAAAGATCTCGCAGCCAAAGTTTGAAGGCGACGCAGCTTGTGATCAGTCTATATGTAACGGTGCAGTGTCACCATCGCCACACTTGCTCTTAAAGCTCTGCATCTATTTATCCATCCAGCAGCAGAAAGAACTCCCACCCTAACCAGTGGTATTTTTGGGGACTATTGAGTATGTTAACAACTGCTTGCTTTCTAATGATTTCCAACTGAGTTTGTAGACCTGCTCAGCGGCTTCCAGAACCATTTACAATTGTTGATGTTGACAGGCAGAGATGTCGTATGTCAGTTAGCTCAGTTGGCTGTACGACCAGTTCCTGCTGTAGAGTCTTGCCAACACGGTGGGTTTGGTTCCCGTAAAGGCTAAGATTACCATGAAGAAGTCCCTTTGTTAACCTCTTCCCCTGGCCTGAGGCATGCTGAAGCTCAGGATGAACCACCAGCAGTGGCCTCTCTCTCTCTCTCTTTAATGAGAGAGCAGTCATATGGTCCAGTCATACTGTGGAGCCTTTAACCTGGCATTTTAGCTACATTTGCAGAAGGTTTCGCATCTGTCATGAGTGGCCTGTTGGACTGTAGCATGATCGGGAGATCAAATGGGGAGGCAATGGCTTGGTGATATTATCACTGGACTGTTAATCCAGAAACCCAGGTAATGTTCTGGGTACCCAGGTCCAAATCCCACCACGACAGATGGAGGAATCTGAATTCAAAAAAAGAAAATCTGGAATTCAGAATCTAATGACAGCCATGAATCCATTGCCGATTGTTGGGAAAAACCTGTCTAGTTCACTCATGTACTTTCGGGAAGGAATCTGCCATCCTTATCTGGTCTGGCCTACATGTGACTCCAGCCCCGCAGCAATGTGGTTGACTCTTAACTGCCCTCAGGGCAATTAGGGATGGGCAATAAATGCTGCCTGGTCAGCGATGGCCTCTTCCAGTGAATGAATAAAGGAGACATAGGCAGCCTGGAGAAAGATAATCTGCTCAAAGATGGAGGAGGAGTGTTGTGGACCAGACCAAGCCCTCTCAAAATAATTTAGGCAGGTAGCCTAGACCATAAATTCTTCTTATTTTATAGTTAAATATGAGGTGTTGTGTTTCAGATGCAATTTGATTGGTCAGACTGCTTGGCATTGAACAAAACACAATTTATTCAAACACCACAGTTAAAATACAACAAAAGAAAGAGGAATTGGATTAACCTAACTCTACTGGCAAACTTTACAGAATAATAGATTTTTTTATGAATAAACTGTAAATGTTCAAATATAGTAACATCCCATAAACACACCCTTGGCAAAGGCAAATTCAGAACACAGATTAATTCACATGCAGTTCCTATAATAGGCAGAAAACCCCTCAGCTGCTGGCTGTAACCAAAAGAGGGTCAGAAATAATTTTCACTCCTTCAAGACCCCAACAGCAAGTACTGAAAGCTAAATCTAAAAATCCTGGTTCTGTGGGTGGGAACTTGACCCATTCAGGCTGCTTCTATTGTTCCAACTTTAAAGAAAAATAACCCAAGGCCTCACAAACTGTTTACTTTTCTGGCTTTCCAATTAGACAGCTGGATACCTCTGTCTTAGAACCTCTCTTCAAAAACAAGGGCAAAGTAACCTCTTAAAGCCGCAGCATTACCAGAAGATGAAGATGACTCAGTGGAAAGTCATAGCCATGCAGCGTCTTCAAGGAGAAAATGTTTTCGCAACCTGAGCAAGGTAAAGTGCACATGCCATTTGTTTTACACAGAAAATACCGCCTCTAACATTGCTGGACTAGAACCTTGAACTATTAGCCCAGTGACATTATCAAGGTGCCACTATTCGGCTAATAATGGGGATTGGCATGACTGTCCTATGAGGAGAGACTCTTTCGACTGATCCTGCATTCACTAAAGTTTAAGATAATGAAATGTGAGGCTGCATGAACACAGCAGGCCCAGCAGCATCTCAGGAGCACAAAAGCTGACGTTTTGGGCCTAGACCCTTCATCAGAGAGTGGGATGGGATGAGGGTTCTGGAATAAATAGGGAGAGAGGGGGAGGCGGACCGAAGATGGAGAGAAAAGAAGATAGGTAGAGAGGAGAGTATAAGTGGGGAGGTAGGGAAGGGATAGGTCAGTCCAGGGAAGACAGACAGGTCAAGGAGGTGGGATGAGGTTAGTAGGTAGGAAATGGAGGTGCGGCTTGAGGTGGGAGGAAGGGATGGATGAGAGGAAGAACAGGTTAGGGAGGCAGAGACAGGTTGGACTGGTTTTGGGATGCAGTGGGTGGAGGGAAAGAGCTGGACTGGTTGTGTGGTACAGTGGGGGGAGGGGACAAACTGGGCTGGTTTTGGGATGCGGTGTGGGAAGTGGAGATTTTGAAGCTGGTGAAGTCCACATTGATACCATTGGGCTGCAGGGTTCCCAAGCGGAATATGAGTTGCTGTTCCTGCAACCTTCGGGTGGCATCATTGTGGCACTGCAGGAGGCCCATGATGGACATCTCATCTAAAGAATGGGAGGGGGAGTTGAAATGGTTTGTGACTGGGAGGTGCAGTTGTTTGTTGCGAACCGAGCAGAGGTGTTCTGCAAAGCGGTCCCCAAGCCTCCACTTGGTTTCCACTATGTAGAGGAAGCCACACCGGGTGCTGTGGATGCAGTATACCACATTGGCAGATGTGCAGGTGAACCTCTGCTTAATGTGGAAAGTCATCTTGGGGCCTGCGATAGGGGTGAGGGAGGAGGTGTGGGGACAAGTGTAGCATTTCCTGCGGTTGCAGGGGAAGGTGCCGGCTGTGGTGGGGTTGGAGGGCAGTGTGGAGTGAACAAGGGAGTTATGGAGAGAGTGGTCTCTCCGGAAAGCAGACAGGGGTGGGGATGGAAAAATGTCTTGGGTGGTGGGGTCGGATTGTAGATGGCGGAAGTGTTGGAGGATGATGCGTTGTATCCGGAGGTTGGTGGGGTGGTGTGTGAGAACGAGGGGGATCCTCTTTGGGCGGTTGTGGCGGGGGCAGGGTGTGAGGGATGTGTTGCGGGAAATGCGGGAGATGCGGTCAAGGGCGTTCTCGACCACTATCGGGGGAAAGTTGCGGTCCTTGAAGAACTTGGACATCTGGGATGTGCGGGAGTGGAATGCCTCATTGTGGGAGCAGATGTGGAGGAGGCGGAGGAATTGGGAATGGGGGATGGAATTTTTGCAGGAGGGTGGGTGGGAGGAGGTGTATTCTAGGTAGCTGTGGGAGTCGGTGGGCTTGAAATGCACATCAGTTACCAGCTGGTTGCCTGAGATGGAGACTGAGAGGTCCAGGAAGGTGAGGGATGTGCTGGAGATGGCCCAGGTGAAATGAAGGTTGGGGTGGAAGGTGATGGTGAAGTGGATGAACTGTTCGAGCTCTTCTGGGGAGCAAGAGGCGGCGCCGATACAGTCATCAATGTAACGGAGGAAGAGGTGGGGTTTGGGGCCTGTGTAGGTGCGGAAGAGGGACTGTTCCACGTAACCTACAAAGAGGCAGGCATAGCTGGGGCCCATGCGGGTGCCCATGGCCACCCCCTTAGTCTGTAGGAAGTGGGAGGAATCGAAAGAGAAGTTGCTGAGGGTGAGGACGAGTTCGGCTAGGCGGATGAGGGTGTCGGTGGAGGGGGAGTGGTCAGGCCTGCGGGACAGGAAGAAGCGGAGGGCCTTGAGGCCATCTGCATGCGGAATACAGGTGTATAGGGAGTGGACGTCCATGGTGAAAATGAGGTGTTGGTGGCCAGGGAATTGGAAGTCCTGGAGGAGGTGGAGGGTGTGGGTGGTGTCACGGACGTAGGTAGGGAGTTCCTGGACCAAAGGGGAGAAAATGGAGTCCAGATAGGTGGAGATGAGTTCGGTGGGGCAGGAACAGGCTGAGACAATGGGTCGACCAGCGCAGGCAGGTTTGTGGATTTTGGGAAGGAGATAGAAACGGGCCGTGCGGGGTTGGGGAACAATGAGGTTGGAGGCTGTGGGTGGGAGCTCCCCTGAGGTGATGAGGTCATGAATGGTGTCGGAGATGATGGTTTGGTGCTCGGGTGTAGGGTCATGATTGAGGGGGCGGTAGGGGGTGATGTCGGGGAGTTGGCGTTTGGCCTCGGCGATGTAGAGGTCAGTGTGCCATAGTACCACTGCGCCACCCTTGTCTGCAGGTTTGATGGTGAGGTTGGGATTGGAGCGGAGGGAGCGAAGGGCTGTCTGTTCTGCAGGGGAGAGGTTGGAGTGGACGAGAGGGGTGGAGAGGTTGAGGCGGTTAATGGCTCGACGGCAGTTAGAGATTAAAAGGTCGAGGGAAGGTAGGAGGCCTGGGGCTGGTGCCCAGGAGGAGGACTTGTGTTGGAAGCGGGTGAAGGGGTCAGTGGAGGGAGGGTTGGGCTCCCGGTTGAAGAAGTAGGCATGGAGGCGAAGCCGGAGGAAAAACTGTTCTATGTCCAATCGTGACTGGTATTCGTTGATGTGTGGTTGTACGGGGACAAAGGTGAGCCCCTTACTAAGGACTGACCGTTCGGCCTCAGTCAGTGGGAGGTCTGGGGGGATGGTGAAGATGCGGCAGGGTTCAGTGTGGCTGTCTCCTCTGGGGTTGCTGGCTGTGGAGGTTGTGGGCGGAGCGATGATGTCGTCGGCCATGGGCGGGGTTCCGTCGGCATCAGCCTTGGGCGGGGTTCCGTCGGCGGTTGGAGTATCGGGGTGGGCAGCAGCAGCTGCAGCGAGGGTGGTGTGTGAGGTGTTGTAACTGGAAGTGGAGGCGGTGACTGCAGCAGCGGTCCCGGAAGTGGTGCGGCCGGCGGAGGTGGATGTGACGTCATCAGTGGGGTCTCCGGCCGAGTCCTCATGATCGCAACTTTCCCCCCACAGTGGTCAAGAACGCCCTTGACCGCGTCTCCCGCATTTCCCGCAACACATCCCTCACACCCCGCCTCCGCCACAACCGCCCAAACAGGATCCCCCTTGTTCTCACACACCACCCCACCAAACTCCGGATACAACGCATCATCCTCCAACACTTCCGCCATCTACAATCCGACCCCACCACCCAAGAAATTTTGCCATCCCCACCCCTGTCTGCTTTCCGGAGAGACCACTCTCTCCATAACTCCCTTGTTCGCTCCACACTGCCCTCCAACCCCACCTCACCCGGCACCTTACCCTGCAACCGCAGGAAATGCTACACTTGTCCCCACACCTCCTCCCTCACCCCTATCGCAGGCCCCAAGATGACATTCCACATTAAGCAGAGGTTCACCTGCACATCTACCAATGTGGTATACTGCATCCACAGCACCCGGTGTGGCTTCCTCTACATTGGGGAAACCAAGCGGAGGCTTGGGGACCGCTTTGCAGAACACCTCCGCTCGGTTCGCAATAAACAACTGCACCTCCCAGTCACAAACCATTTCCACTTCCCCTCCCATTCTTTAGATGACAAGTCCATCATGGGCCTCCTGCAGTGCCACAATGATGTCACCCGAAGGTTGCAGGAACAGCAACTCATATTCCGCTTGGGAACCCTGCAGCCCAATGGTATCAATGTGGACTTCACCAGCTTCAAAATCTCCACTTCCCCCACCGCATCCCAAAACCAGCCCAGTTTGTCCCCTCCCCCCACTGCACCACACAACCAGCCCAGCTCTTCCCCTCCACCCACTGCATCCCAAAACCAGTCCAACCTGTCTCTGCCTCCCTAACCTGTTCTTCCTCTCACCCATCCCTTCCTCCCACCCCAAGCCGCACCTCCATCTCTTACCTACTAACCTCATCCCACCTCCTTGACCTGTCTGTCTTCCCTGGACTGACCTATCCCCTCCCTACCTCTCCACCTATACTCTCCTCTCCACCTATCTTCTTTTCTCTCCATCTTCGGTCCGCCTCCCCCTTTCTCTCTATTTATTCCAGAACCCTCACCCCATCCCCCTCTCTGATGAAGGGTCTAGGCCCGAAACGTCAGCTTTTGTGCTCCTGAGATGCTGCTGGGCCTGCTGTGTTCATCCAGCCTCACATTTCATTATCTTGGATTCTCCAGCATCTGCAGTTCCCATTATCACTTCACTAAAGTTTAGATAGATAAGAGTGGATCTGACTCAAATGTATAAAATTCTATCAAGGAGATTTACCTGCACATTGCCGGATCTGGAGGGTTCGAGTTGTAAAGAGAAGCTGGGAACTTTTTCACTGGAGCCTCAGAGGTTGAGGGGTAACCTTATACATCACGAGGGGCCTAGATAAAGTGAATGGCGTGATAAACTCAAGTATCTTTTCCCTAAGGTTGGGGCGGGGTGGGTTTCAAGACCGAGGGACGTATTCTTAAGGTGAGAAGAGAAAGATTTGAAAAAGGCATGAGGGGCAATTTTTTTTTTAAACGCAGAGAGTTGTTCATGTGCAGCATGAGCTTCTAGAGGAACTGATGGACGCAGATGCAGTTACAAAACTGAAAAGGCATTTAGATTCATACAGAAATAAAAAATGTTTATAGGCATATGGGCAAAGCACAGGCAAGTGGGACCAGTTCAGTGTGGGATTATGGTTGCCATTGACTGGTTGAGCTGAAGAGTCTGTTTCTGTGTTGTATGATTCTATGACTCTATGACTCGATGCTGGGAAGCTGTTTCCCCTGGGTGGGGAGTTAGAATGAGGGTCACTGTCTCAGGAAACATAGTGAACCATTTAGGACCGAGATGAGGAGAAATGTCTTCACTCAAATGGTGGTGAACCTGTGGAATTCTTTACCTCAGAATGTTGCGGAGGCCAAAGCCACTGTATATATTCAAGAAAGTGATAGATGCTTTTTTGAGATTTTAAAGGCATGAAAGGATATAGAGTAGAAATCATGAACACGGCATTGAGATAGAAGGTTAGCAATGATCGCATCAAATATTGAATAATTTGCTCTGAGTTTCTATATTTAACCCCAGCCAATGTTCTGGGATGTGGATTGTGGAATTTGATAAAACAGTGTTCAGTTTATTCCTTTTTCTGTGTTGTGCTTTCTTCACCACGATTACATGATCCTTCTTTCTTATTTATTGTGTTTGATTGTAACACAAGAAGCTCTATTCATGGGGCTTGAACGTCCTTAAGGTGGGGCTGTTATATTTTTGCTCTTTGCGCTGAGCTGTTTGTTTTTGAAAACATGAACTGGAACATGTTATTTTTGACCTGCTGAACATTCACTGTTAGTCTGTGTATAGCACAAATCTGAACAGATTGTACAGCTTAAAAGATCTAGCGAGATGAAGATGATGATTAAAACAGTTTGTCTACAACATGCACACAGGAAGAGATCAAACCAGATTCTCATGACTACCTTGAACTGCAGATTCCAGTTACTATGAAAAATGTTCCACGATTTTTTCTTTTGTGACAATATATAATTACTGTGTCAATGGATTCAGTTGGGAAGAATGCAATATAGACTGGATCAAATCTCACCATGGCAGATGCTGACATTTGCATTTTCAATACAAGCACCTGTAGTAAAATGGTGACTATAAAGCCAACATTGATGGCCATTAAAAACCCATTTGGTTCACTCATATCCTTTAGGGAAGAGAATTTATCTGTCCTACATGTGACTCCAGGTGCACAGCAATGTGATTGACTCTAAACTGCCATCTGGGCAGGTAGGGATTCGCAATAAATTCTGGCCTTGCCAATGATGCCCACTTCCTGTGAAGGAATGAAAATATACACCAGATCTACAATCTCAGGGAAAGGCTGCCCGTTGCTTTGAAAATGACCATGTTGTACATTTCCCTGCAGTTGGAACATTCCAGGCAAGAGAAGGCATCATCTCTAACAATTCTCAGTTTGCCTCCAGGGTTGCACAGAGGAGGTGACTAATGCTCTGTCTGCTTTGACAATCGGCGTACAGTTACAATCAAACCAAGAGTGATCCTCTGAGTGATCCACAAAATAAGGATTTGCACAAGCCAGTATATAGCCCTCGTTTTCAGTCTACTACCTCTTCAACTGACCAGCATCAAAGCATAATCTTAAACAAGCTAAAGGTTAATTTATTGCAAGGCTACAGTTGCAGCTATTGAAGTGATAATGTTATGCATACAGAAATAAAGCAAGTAAGGATAAAAGGTCATTATAAGGATGGGAATAAGGTCAGCTTCTTTGGTTATGGCAGGCTTGTTACTTGTTGAAGTTTCTCTTTTCAAAGGGAAAGTGTAATGGGAAATCTGATTCACGGAGGGTGCTGCTTCTGTGTGAAACAGTTAGTGTTTGCCAACATGAGTGGAGTAGCAGGTCAGCAGATAAGCTTTCTAGTTCCTCACTAGCTCCAGGGAATGGCGCATGCTTTTTGTCTGGAATCAATCGGAAGGGCAGCAGTCAATTTCTGTATCCTTCCCAATCTATGTCTCCCTTGGCTAAAAATTCTTTCCGATCTCACTCAGAGTTCTTCCTACCAGTTCTGCGCAAAATGTTTTTTTGTGACCAGCTGCTCATCACAGCCAAAGTGAAATGACTGCTTTGTTCACCTTAAATTACACCAGAAAAAGAAGTTAATGTTGAGGTCCTTTTCCAGCTCTGGTGCCCCCAGAAACTTTGAATTTTCACACTGTTAGAAAAACCAATTCTGTTAACCAGGGGTGAGCCAAATTGTCAGCGTCTCCCTTTGGGATTGGTGCTGAGCTAACACAGTTAGAACATAGAACATAGAAAAGTACAGCACAGTACAGGCCCTTTGGCCCATGATGTTGTGCCGTGGATTAATCCTAATCCAAAAATAAAATAACCAAACCTACGTTCCCCTCAATTCACTGCTGTCCATGTGCATGTCCAGCAGTCGCTTAAATGTCACTAATGACTCTGCTTCCACAACTACCACTGGCAAACTATTCCATGCGCTCACAACTCTCTGGGTGAAGAACCTCCCTTTGACGTCTCCTCTATACCTTCCTCCTAACACCTTAAAACTATGACCCCTTGTGGCAGTCAATCCTGCCCTGGGGAAAGGTCTCTGGCTATCAACTCTATCCATGCCTCCCATTACCTTGTACACCTCGATCAGGTCACCTCTCTTCCTCCTTCTCTCCAGTGAGAAAAGTCCGAGCTCAGTCAACTTCTCCTCGTAAGAAAAGCCCTCCAGTCCAGGCAGCATCCTGGTAAACCTCCTTTGCACTCTCTCCAAAGCCTCCACATCTTTCCTATAATAGGGCAACCAGAACTGGACACAATATTCCAAGTATGGTCTCACCAGGGTTTTGTAGAGCTGCAGCATATCCTCGTGGCTCTTAAACTCGATCCCCCTGTTAATGAAAGCCAAAACACCATATGCTTTCTTAACAAACTTGTCCACTTGGGTGGCAACTTTGAGGGAGCTATGCACTTGAACACCAAGATCCCGCTTTTCCTCCACACTGCCAAGAATCCTGCCTTTAATCCTATATTCAGCATTTAAGTTCGACCTTCCAAAATGCATCACTTCGCATTTATCCAGGTTGAACTCCATCTGCCATTTCTCAGCCCAGCTCTGCACACTGTCAATGTCTTGCCGAAGCCTGCAATAGCCCTCGATACTATCAACAGCACCTCCAACCTTTGTGTCAGCAGCAACCACACTAACTCACACCTTAACCTCCTCATCCAAGTCATTTATAAAAACTACAAAGAGCAGAGGCCCAAGAACAGAGCCCTGTGGGACACCACTCAACACTGGCCTCCAGGCAGAATACTTACCAAATACAACCGCTCTCTGCCTCCTGTCAGCCAACCAATTCTGAATCCAGACAGCCAAATCACCCTGTATCCCATACCTCCTGAGTTTATGAATGAGCCTGCCGTGGGGAACCTTATCAAAAGCCTTGCTGAAGTCCATGTACACCACATCCACTGCTTGACCCTCATCAACCTGTCTCATGATCTCCTCAAAGAACTCAATAAGATTTGTGAGGCATGACCTGCCCGTCACAAAGCCATTCTGACTCCCTTTAATCACGCAATGCTTTTCCAAAAAGCCATAAATCCTGTCCCTCAGAATTCTTTCCAAAGCCTTGCTGACCACAGACATAAGACTGACTGGTCTGTAATTTCCAGGGATTTCCCTATTCCCTTTCTTGAAAAGAGGAACAACATTTCCCTCCCTCCAATCTTCCGGTATGACTCCCGTGGAGAGTGAGGAAGCAAAGATCTTCGCCAGCGGCTTAGCAACCTCCTTTCTCACTTCCAGGAGCAACCTAGGATAAATCTGGTCTAGCCCTGGGGACTTATCAATCTTAATGTTTGCCAAAATTTCCAGCACATCAACTTCCACAATCTCAATCTGTTCAAGCCTGTTTCCCTGCTCCTCAAAGTTCTCATTCACAACAAGGTCCCTTTCCTTAGTGAAAACCAAAGCAAAAAGCTCATTGAGGCCTTCCCCTATCTGCTCAGACTCCACACACAAGCTCCCTACACTATCCCTGATCGGCCCTACCTTCTCCCTGATCATTCTCTTATTCCTCACGTATGAGTAAAATGCCTTTGGGTTCTCCCTAATCCTTCCTGCTAAGCCTTTTTCATGCCCCCTCCTGGCCCTCCTCAGTCCACTTTTGAGCTCCTTCCGAGCAAGCCTGTAATCCTCTAAAGCTGTGCTAGACCCTTGCTTCCTCCACCTTATGTAAGCTGCCTTTTTCTTTTTGACGAGAAGCACCTCTGTTCCCATCATCCAAGGGTCCTTACTCTTATCCCTTCTTACCTGTCTCAGAGGAACAAATTTATACATCACTCGCAACAACTGCTCCTTAAACAGTCTCCACATGTCTGTTGTGCCCCTTCTGTGGAACAATTTCTCCCAATCTGTACTTCCCAATTCATGCCTGTTAACGTCATAGTTTCCTTTTCCCCAGTTAAATATCTTACCCTGGTAACTGCTCCTTTCCCTTTCCATGGCTATGGTAAATGTGAGGCTGTTGTGGTCACTATCGCCAAAGTGTTCTCCCACCGCAAGATCTAATACCTGTCCTGGCTGATTGCTGAGCACCAAACCCAAAATGGCCTCTCCCCTTGTCGGCCTGTCCACATACTGAGTAAGGAAACCCTCCTGAACACATCTGACAAAAACAGCTCCATCCAAATCATCTGCACTAAGGAGGTTCCAATCAATATTGGGAAAGTTGAAGTCACCCATAACAACCCTGCTACGTTTGCACTTTTCAACAATCTGCCGGCCTGTGAGTTCTTCTACTGCTATTTGGGGGTCTGTAGAAAACCCCCAATGAGGTGACTGCTCCCTTGCTGTTCCTAACGTCCACCCATACTGGCTCAGTCAACAAACCTTCCTTGGCAACTTTCATTTCTCTTGCTGTGATGCACTCTCTGATTAGCAACGCTACACCCCCTCCTCTTTGTCCCCCCTTCCTGTTCTTTTTAAATGTTCTAAACCCTGGAACATCTAGCAGCCATTCCTGCCCCTGTGAAACCCACATCTCTGTTATGGCCACAACATCATAGTCCCAAGTACTGATGCATGCTCTAAGTTCGTCACTCTTATTTCTGACACTCCTTGTGTTAAAGCAAACACATTTTAACCGATCCCCTCATTCCATCACATGAAAAACCTTCCAAGTAGATTCACTGCATCCTGCCACTGCCTCATCTACTACTACGCCCCCACCCCCCTCAGATGTGTAGCTCTGATTCCCACCCCCCTGCCAAACTAGTTTAAACCCTCCTGAACCACTTGAGCAAATCTCCCACCCAGGACATTTGTGCCCCTCCAGTTCAGGTGCAACCTGTCCTTCATGTACAGGTCCCACCTTCCCCAGACAGCATCCCAATGGTCTAAGTATCTGAAGCCCTCCCTCCTGCACCAGCTGCACAGCCACGTGTTAAGCAACACTCACTGACTGTTCCTCACCTCGCTATCTCGTGGCACCGGTAGCAAACCTGAGAACACTACTCTACTCGTCCTGCTCTTCAGCTCTCTGTAGTCCCTTTTCAGATCCTCAATCCCTTTTCTGGCTATGTCACTGGTGCCAATATGTACCATGATTTCTGGCTGCTCACCCTGCCCCTTCAGAATCTTGTCGACCCAATCGGCGACATCCCGGACCCTGGCACATGGGAGGCAACATACCTTCCGGGAGTCCTGTTCCTGACCACAAAATCTCCTATCAATCCGTCTAACTATTGAGTCCCCTACCACTAGCTATTTTCTAATCGCCCGCCGTTCCCTTCTGAGCCACAGTGCCAGATTCAGAGACCTGACAACTATGGCTTTCCCCTGGTAGGCCGTCCCCACTAGCTGTATCCAAAGCGGTATACTTATTGCTGAGGGGAACGGCCACAGGGGATCCCTGCTCTGTCTGTCGGCTCCCTTTCCGCTCCCTGACTGTAGCCCAGCTGTCCTTATCCTGCGCTTGAGGAGTGACCACCTCCCTGAACATCCTCTCAATTAGAATGCACCCACTTAAAAACAATCACTCACCTTCCCAGCAAGCTCCACCTCTTCCGCTCTCTGCTCCCGCTCTTCCTGCCAGCCGAACCAAAAAAAAAGATTTACTTACCTACCCGGCAGCCCTTGGTTCTCGCTCCGCAACTGCCACCACAAAACTGTCTGGAATCATTTGGAAGAGCAGCAGTCAATTTCTGTATCCTTCCCAATCTATGACCCCTTGGCTAAAAACTCTTTCTGATCTCGCTCAGAGTTCTTCCTACCAGTTCTGTGCAAAATGTTTTTTTGTGACCAGCTGCTCATCACAGCCAAAGTGAAATGACTGCTTTGTTCACCTTAAATTACACCAGAAAAAGAAGTTAATGTTGAAGTCCTTTTCCAGCTCTGGTGCCCCCAGAAACTTTGAATTCTCACACTGTTAGAAAGACCAATTCTGTTAACCAGGGGTGAACCAAATTGTCAGCGTCTCCCTTTGGGATTGGTGCTGAGCTAACACAGTTGATTAGGCTTTGAACATAACCAATATAACAGACACTCATCTCCTGTGATTTCCATCTTAAAAATACTTTTAAAACTTAAATGATAAATTATAAAAGCAGAAGTGTTCTTTAAGTAATTTATTATTACGAACGGTGATACCAGAATTGTACAGTGGTGATGGAAGGCAATGGGGATATGTAGCTTTGTCAGGGCAGCTGTCTTCCCCATTGTACAGTCTGCTATTGACTGAACACACACATGTCTTTGAGCATTCTGTGTCTAAATACTGAGTTGTACTGCTATTGTTAAAGGTTCCTCTTTCTCGATGAACAGGTAGCGTGCACCCATGGTAAGCATATTGTGCAGGTCAGTGCCTCTATTCCTGCCAGCAGCTGCATTGTCTTTATTCTGTGCCAACCTGCTGCTCCCTTAGTATTTGAGTCGTTCTGTAAAGCCATAAGTTGACGAGGGCTAGCCACCTAACTCACTTCTCCAGTGCACAGCTCAACTCCACTAGCCAGCATCGAGCTGTGCACCTATAGAAAACATCATGGATTAGAGCTTTGGAATACTTGAGCAATTGTCCACAGTCTGTACAACTCTGGAGGAGCCCTGGAACATCCATTGGACTGGGTATCCCCCTATTGTCATTGCCTGCTGTATCCTGAGGAAGTCCACAATTGTGAGCACCCTTGTAAGACATAGTGTGTAGCTGAGGAGGAATGGAATGAGGAAGCGATGAATGTGAAAGAACAGGAATGGTGGGGAAGAGAAGCAAGAGTCTGTTCTGAGGAAGGGTCACTGGACCTGAAACGTTAACTCTGTTTTTTTCTTCATAGGTGCTGCCAGACCTACTGAGCTTTTCCAGCAACTTCTGCTTTTGATGAAGAGGAGCAAGAGGATTAACAGGAAAAAAGGAAGATGCAACAAAATCATCTCCTTGTCAGTCGTGTCGTGTCTGAAAGGTTAATACTTGAATGCAATAAGCACCAATGATGTTAAGAGGGCTTAGTGAGCTTGTAAAGAATGATCTGGTGGGTGGTAATTTAAGAGTAGGTTTTCCTAGCAGTCTTTGTATTGTTGTGGAGCTGATTCTTATAACCTGTAAATAACTGTAAAGACACAATAATTGGATTTTAATTTATTCTTGTCGCATGTACCTAGGTACAGTGAAAAGTTGTGTTTTGTGAGCAGTGCAGGCAGATCATACCGTACAAAGTGCATTAGGGTAATAGAACAGAGTGACAAATATAATGTTACAGCTGAAGAGAAGGTGCACAGAGAGCAAGATCAATGTTAAATATAAAATTTGAGAGGTCCATTCAAAACCTTGATAAAAGTGGGGAAGAGGCTGCTGGCATGTGTGTTTAAGCCAAGGTGGAATTTAATGTCCAGAACGTTGGCTTGCCTGGTGGACTGGGCTGAGTTCACGACTCTCTGTAGATTTTTATGGTTCTGGGCAGAGCAGTTGCCATACCAAGTCATGATGCGTCTGGATAGAATGCCTTCTCCATTACATCTATAAAAATTGGTTAGAGTTTTAATGGACAGGCTGATTTTACATAGCCTCCTGAGGAAGTAGAGGCATTGTTTTGCTTTTTTGACCATATCTTCTTCTCATTAGGCCAGAAAGGTGACTCACCTCTTATGCATTAGACCGTTTAATCTCATAAAGAACTCATACTCATAGGAGATGTAGATTACATTACGTAACATGGTGATTAGCAGGGTATCTGAAGAGTAAGCACGAAGACAGCTTGGTTATTACAACTGAATGTTTTTGCTGTAAAACAATAAATCATTTTCAGAAAATGTGCTGAAGCAGGACATAACCTCAAAACAACAAATAACATCACTTATGCAGAAATAAAGAGGAAGAACAGTTTCCAAAAGAGGAAAAATAAATTGTTTTTCAAGGGGAAATGAGTGATACAGACCAAATACTTTCACAAGCTTACGTTTATGTCAATGGGCATCCCACAAATTTTAGGTTAGACATTTGGAAAGAGTCGCAATATTACGTTACAAGAATGAACATTGCTTAGACCATAGAACATAGAGCAGCACAGCACAGGAACGAGCCCTTTGGCCTCAGTGTTGTGCTGGACATGACACCAAATTAAAATAATCCCTTCTGCCTGATCCTGGTCCATATTCTTCCATTTCTTACATATATCATGTGCTTATCTAAAAGTCCCTTTAAATGTCCTTATCGCATCTGCCTCCACTAACACATCTCGCAGAGCGTTCCAGGTTCCTACCTTTCTCTCTGTAACAAACTTGCCCCTCATGTCTTCTTAGAATTTTCCCCATCTCACCTTAAATATTTGCCCCCTATTATAAGACATTTCAACTCCAGGAAAAAGATTCTGACTGTCAACCATATCTATGTATCTTAAAACTTTATAAACTTCTATCAAGTCTCCCCTCAGCCTCCACCACTCAAGAGAAAACTACTTGAGTTTTTCTAGCCTCTCGTTATAGCTCATACCCTCTAATTCAGACAGTAAACCTCTTCTGCACCCTTTCCAAAACCTCCACATTTTTCCTGGAAGGTGGCAAAAAGAATTGAATGGAATACTCTAAGTGCAGCCTAACCAAAGTTTTATAAAGTTATAACATCATTGTGCCCTGATCAATAAAGACAAACATGCCTTCGTTACCACCCTATCTACTTGTGTGGCTACTTTCAGGGAGCTATGGACTTGAACCCCAAGATGCTTGACAAAATACTGGTTATAGCCAAACTGAACTTTTAGATAAGCACATGATATATGTAAGAAATGGAAGAATATGGACCAGGATCAGGCAGAAGGGATTATTTTAATTTGGTATCATGTCCAGCACAACACTGAGGCCAAAGGGCTCGTTCCTGTGCTGTGCTGCTCTATGTTCTATGGTCTAAGCAAGGTTCATTCTTGTAACGTAATATTGTGACTCTTTCTCAATGTCTAACCTAAAATTGTATGGTCCAGGGGTCATCAAACTTAATGCCAACAGTAACCCCAATGTAGCAGAAACCAAGTACCAGAAGACCACAAGCAGGAATTCTCACGCACATGTATTGACCTCAATCTGACTCAAACGCTGGAAGGGAAACAACCAGTCAAGGAACTGCAAGACAAGGAATAATCTGTATCAGAGATAATGGGAACTGCAGATGCTGGAGCCTGCAGCCATATGGTATCAATGTGGACTTCACCAGCTTCAAAACCTCCCCTTCCCCTACTGCATCCCTAAACCAGCCCAGTTCGTCCCCTCCCCCCACTGCGCCACACAACCAGCCCAGCTCTTCCCCCCCACCCACTGCATCCCAAAACCAGTCCAACCTGTCTCTGCCTCCCTAACCTGTTCTTCCTTTCACCCATCCCTTCCTCCCACCCCAAGCCGCACCCCCAGCTACCTACTAACCTCATCCCACCTCCTTGA
This sequence comes from Stegostoma tigrinum, assembly GCF_030684315.1. Lineage (NCBI taxonomy): Eukaryota > Metazoa > Chordata > Chondrichthyes > Orectolobiformes > Stegostomatidae > Stegostoma > Stegostoma tigrinum. The sequence continues at coordinate 47,354,861 of NC_081378.1, forward strand.
CCTGTCCGTCTTCCCTGGACTGACCTATCCCCTCCCTACCTCCCCACCTACACACTCTCCACCTATCTTCTTTACTCTCCATCTTTGGTCCGCCTCCCCCTCTCTCCCTATTTATTCCAGTTCCCTCTCCCCATCCCCCTCTCTGATGAAGGGTCTAGGCCCGAAACATCAGCTTTTGTGCTCCTGAGATGCTGCTTGGCCTGCTGTGTTCATCCAGCCTCACATTTTATTATCAAGGAATAATCTGTAGAAGATTTTGCAGGTCTCCAAAATCTCACACAAAAGAAGCAGAATTTCCTGAGTTTAAAAACATTTAAATAAGATATTGTTGTCAAGTAGTCAGGCTGTAAACACGCTGGTTTCGTAGAAATGTTTTCCCCAGCAATAAATAACTGAAGGGTGCTCAGATTCCATGTGCTAGCAAACTTCAAGAAGAAACCAAACAAAGTGCAGAAACTGACCAGTGCATCCCACTGAGAGAATTATAGCAACCGCAGCCAAAAGGAGCCAGATTGCAATATGGCACGATAAATAATTAGCTATGACAAGTACTGTCATGCATTTGATGCTGAGGTGGCTAGTCAGAGACAAGCTCAAACAAAATATTTGGCTTCCCTACTTTCTGAAAAAACGTCCTCACAACCATAATGGATATCTCTTCAAGCAAGAAGGAATGTTTAGGCCAAACAATTGAGCTACTGAATGAACTGATATCACCAATAATTCGATTGCCGAGGGTGAATAAGACCATTCAAAGTCATGGCCAAGATAAAAGGAGGCACAGATCCACAGGTGGAATGAGAAGAAAATGCAAGTGAAGGATGTGGCATGAATAACGCCAAAGGAAACACCAGGAAGAAGGGGTGAGCTGTATCCTAACATTCAAGAAATTGCAAAGAGGAAGGGTGCCTGATATAGCAAGGTGGCACGGTAGCTCAGTGTTTAGCACTGCAGCCTCACAGCACCAGGGACCTGGGTTTGATTCCAGCCTCGGGTAACTGTCTGTGTGGAGTTTGCATATTCTCCCCGCGTCTGCGCGGGTTTCCTTCGGGTGCTCTGGTTTCCTCCCACAGTCCAAAGATGTGCAGGCTAGGTGGATTGGCCTTGCTAAATTGCCTGTAGTGTTCAGGGGTGTGTGGGTTATAGGGGCATGGGTCTGTGTGGGATACTTCAAGGGGTGGTGTGGACTTGTTGGGCCAAAGGGCCTGTTTCCACACTGTAGGTAATCTAGTCTTAAAAAAAATCATCTGAGAAAGAAATGCAAGAGTTTAGTAGTCCTTCAAGACAGAGGGGAACATTAGACTGTTAGGAAGGCAGTCCTTTTACTCAACAAGGCATCTCAATTGTGGAGAATTTTGAAATCTCCAAGTCATCTGAATTTGTAACTTCAAAGACTTGGGTGGAGATGAGTGAATGTTATATGTAGTTACATAAACAAATGTGCATTAATACCAGTTATAGAAAATCAGTTGTTTGGGCAGAGATGCTGTACATGGGTCTGCAACGATCTATAAGGGTTCATAATTGATTGAGCCCAGTAAGCAGCACCCAATGTGATGATGTCTTGAAGGCTTGGCAGGAGAGTAAGGTAGGAACTTGCGGGAGACAGGACATGAGGGCCTCCTGACAATCTTTGTAGTCATGTCGAGAGCATTCTCACAATCTAGTAAATAGTCGCCAAGAGATGTAACAAGCTGCATCTTGTTTATTCTCCAGGAATCTTTTTGTTAAACCACAAGGTGGCTACCCTCACACACACTAGAGCATGTAAACCCCTAAAGAATCCTCACATTTCAAAGATATGACAGCAGCACAGGTACATTGGGCTGTTCCACTGAGCAACATCAATTTCCCATTCTGCAATTGTTTCGTATCTTGCCTCTGTCACTGACTGCCTCGGGTTCTCTCGGGCCACATTGCTGACATAGAGACAACCGCAATGTCGGCTTTGTTAAGGCTGAAACAGATCTGCTCCAGAATTGGTTGCTAGTAAATGGTGTTATTTGGATTTTGTATTTAAGAGTTGGATGTTGGATTCTGGACAGTGAACGTGTCCAGAAGGGAGAGGTGGAAACAAGTGTGTGTGCTAGATTATGGATTTACAGCAAAACCTTTGTAAATCTTTGAGAGTCTTTAGCCACCTAAATCAGCATGTGAATGTTGACGACTGAAACACACAATCCAACCAGTTCAAAATAATTTGAACAAACCATCAATTATTTCTTGTGATCTTTAACTCATCATCTTTGTGTATTCCTTTAGTGTCATTGCTAATCCTGCCCAGTATTATACCTCTCTCAGGTTTGAGAGTAGATTTGTAGCTCGGGTTGTGGATGTTGTGGTTGTTTGGCTCACCGAGCTGGTTCGTTGTCTTTCCGCACTTTTCCACAAAGGCCACAGGCAGGTGTTGATGCAATGTGATTTCTGCCCAGTGCTGTGAAAGTCAAAGACATTGGGAAGAACAATGAACCTGTTCAGCCACAACCACACCTCTGTGGTTGCAGCATGGCTTATTTAAAGCTACAGACAATTACAGGAGGAGGCTGTAAGTGGCTTTGCAGGACACCTTCTAACAGCGCTATGCCTAAAAGGTCCAGTGTTGGACTGCAACACCAGCATGTGTTCTGAAGAAGAGTCACGACAGCACAAACTCTGCTTCCTCTCCTCAGATGCTGCCAGACCTGCCGAGTTTCTCCAGCAGTTTCTGTTTGTGTGTGAGGCTGACCATCTGAGAGGTTATATCAAGAGAGTCTGACAAAATTCCTCATGGTAGACTGGTTAGCAAGGTTAGATCACATGGAATACAGGGAAAACTAGCCGTTTGGATACGGAATTGGCTCGAAGGTAGTGGAGGGTTGCTTTTCAGACTGGAAGCCTGTGACCAGCGGTGTGCTGCAAGGATCAATGCTGGGTCCACTGCTTTTTTGTCATTTATATAAACGATCTGGATCTGAACATAAGAGTTATGGTTAGTAAGTTTGCAGTTGACACCAAAAGCAGTGGTGTCGTGGCTAGTGAAGAAGGTTATCTCAGAGTACAATAGGAGGAAGTTGATTGGATGGGCCAATGGGCTGAGGAGTCGCAGATGGAGTTTAATTTATGTAAATGTGAGGTGTTGTTTTTCGGTAAGGCAAATCAGGGCTAGACTGACACAGTTAATGGTAAATGTGTGTGGAGTATTGCCAAACAAAGAGACTTAAGGGTAAGGATGCATAGTTCCTTGAAAGTGGAGTTGCAGGTAGACATAGTAGTGAAGAAGGTGCTTGGCACGCTTGCTTTCATTGGTCAGTATAATGAAAACAGGCATTGAAATTCATGTTGCAGCAGTACGGGAAATGAGTGAGGCCACTTTTAGAACACTATGTTCAATTCTGGTCTCCCTGCAATAGGAATGATGTTCTTAAACTTGAAAGTGCTCAGAAATAATTTACAAGAATGTTAGCCCATTTGAGCTATAGGAAGAGGCTGAATTGGCTGGGACTCTTTTCCCTGGAGGCTGAAGGGTGACCTTATAGATATTTATAAAATTATGAGGGGCGAGGATAGGGTGAATGGGTCAGGGTAGTGAGTCCAAAGCTAGAGAGAGTAGATTTAGGGCAAGAATATAAAAGCAGCGATGTGCTTCTGAGGTTTTATAAGGCTCTAGTTAGGCCTCATTTAGAATACTGAGTCCAATTTTGGGCCCCACACCTCAGGAAGGACATACTGGCCCTGGAGCGTGTCCAGCTGAGATTCACATGGATGATCCCTGGAATGGTAGGTTTAGCGTATGATGAACGGCTAAGGATCCTGGGATTGTACTCATTAGGCTTTAGAAGGTTGAGGGGAGATCTAACAGAAACTTACAAGATAATGTATGGTTTAGAAGGGGTGGACGCTAGGAAGTTGTTTCCGTTAGGCAGGGAGACTAGGACCCGTGGGCACAGCCTTAAAATTAGAGGGGGTAAATTTAAAACTGAAATGAGACGACATTTCTTCAGCCAGAGAGTGGTGGGCTTGTGGAATTCATTGCCGCAGAGTGCAGTGGAGGCCGGGATGTTGGATGCCTTCAAGGCAGAGATCGACAAATTCTTGATCTCAAAAGGAACCAAGGGCTACGGGGAGAGTGCAGGGAAGTGGTGTTGAAATGCCCATCGGCCATGATTTAAATGGCGGAGTGGATTTGATGGGCCGAATGGCCTTACTTCCACTCCTATGTCTTATGGTCTAAGAGGGGAAAGATTGAAAAGGGAGGGTAGTGCATGTATGGAATGAGCTGCCAGGGGAGGTGATTGAGGCTGGTACAGTTATAACATTTAATCTCAATGGGTAGATGAATGGGAGGGGTTTAGAGGAATACAGGCCAAATGCTGCAAATGAGACTAGACCAGTTTAGGATATCTGGTCAGCATGGACAAATTGGGCTGAAGGGCCTGTTTCCATGTTGTGTAACTCTATGATTCTAAGACCACTGGAAGACTGATAAGAGGATAAAAGTCTTCCTGGGCACAGTCACCAGGTTCATTTTCTACAAAGCCCCAGCTTCTACTCCCAGCTTCCCCCAGTGTCACGCCTCTGAATTCCTGGAAAACTGGAGCAAAGGTTACTGGCCTACTGTGAGAGCCTGCATTCTCCTTTGAGCATCGGTGTTTGCAGCTCAGGTAGGACTTGTTGGAACCTATAACAGACTGAAAAATTGGCAAGGTTTCAGTTCCTCAGTGTTGCTGGTGCACTGCATGCCTCTGACATGGGGTGGTCAGTGGCCGTGGACAACATTTGGGCAACCATTCATGATTAGGTGCTCAAATGCTGTCAAAAGTGTGGAGTGGTCAGGGAGCCAGGGCTTCACTAACAAAGTGCTACATTTACTGCAGAAGAAGGCAAGTGCCCATTTCTGCAGAAGGATCCTAACTCAAAGAATCAGCCTTCTTGTTCCTCTGATGCTGCCTGTTCTGCTGTGTTCATCCAGCTCTACATGGTGTTATCGCTGACTCCAGCATCAGCAGTTCTTACTATCTCTGAGGTGCCAGTGTTCTTTTTATTTTCATTCCACTCGCTGGCAGTAGATTAGAAAAGTGTAACTTGCTTTTTTTAAATTAAATTAGTAACTGATTAACTAATCAAATCAGCCATTACATAAGAGTAAATAGGCAAGGCATTTGGAGTGCCGTAACTGAGATTGTTGGAGTTTGCCAAGAGCATCGTTATATTTATGGTAATTGTCTGCAGATTTGCACAACTTCAGTGATGAGATAATGGGAACTGCAGATGCTGGAGAATTCCAAGATAATAAAATGTGAGGCTGGATGAACACAGCAGGCCAAGCAGCATCTCAGGAGCACAAAAGCTGACGTTTCGGGCCTAGACCCTTCATCGGAGAGGGGGATGGGGAGAGCGAACTGGAATAAATAGGGAGAGAGGGGGAGGCGGTCCACATCCCCCTCTCCGATGAAGGGTCTAGGCCCGAAACGTCAGCTTTTGTGCTCCTGAGATGCTGCTTGGCCTGCTGTGTTCATCCAGCCTCACACTTTATTATCTTCAGCTCAGTGATGTTTAGTTGGAATCCAAGCTCAGGGCTTTTCCAAAGCATTAGGTAGGGTAACGGTCTTACTTCTAGAAGGAGGTCATATTGCGAAGGTTAAGCAGGACTTTAGAGTTAATTAATGATCAGGGACAGGAGGGTGTGACTATGAGCCGGGAGGTTATGTAGTTTCTCGCTCATAGGAGGCGAGCACCTTTGGCTGAGGCAGCATTTATTACCCGTCCCTAACTGCCCTTGAAAAGGTGATGGTGGGCCACCTTCTTGAGCCACTGTGGTTAGTGTCCTATGGTTAGCTGTAGTTATATGTAGTGTCTGTTTTAACACTTCTCCAATACTTTTCCCATCTTTTCCCCACGGTCCTGCAAATCTTTTCTTTTTCGATGTTCCTTTGCAAGTATGACTCATTCCGTGTGCACCAGCCTGTCAGGAATTGTGTTCCAGGTCGGAACCCACAGAATAAAACAATTCCTCTGACCCCTGAAATAACTCCACCCAATTCCAGTATCCCATAACCAAGTCACCCTTCATTAACATGCCGAGAGCCCCTGACACTGATTCAGCTCCCTTAGAGACAGCTGGAAGAGTGAACAGAACATCTGGCCCTCCTGTTTTGAATCTGTCAGCCAGGGCTCCCTGATTGGACCAGCCCCAATCGTGGACCTCATGTTCTGTGAGGTCCACCAGGCTGACCTTGTTGCAAACAGTACAATCCCCTCTGATACACTCGTTCTTAGATCGCTCATCCATTATTTCATGTTGAATCCTTCATTTTTCAACGTGACTGGTATAAACAGTTACCCATACTTACCCAACATATGTTAGATGATGGATGTGGAACATGAACATGAGGAATAATCACTGGAAGATTGTTGTATTGAAAATTACAACCAGTCTATAAAACATATCTTTACTGATTATCAGCTCTGATGAAGAGTCACTGAACCTGAAACGTTAACTTTGCTTTTTACCCATGGTTGCTGCCAGTTCTGCTGAGTTTGGCCAGCAATTTCTGTTTTGATTACTGAAGAGGTATTTGCAAGAAAAGATAGAGATTAGAGATTAATAAAAGTCTGTGTCACTATCTGGACTTTCTTTACCCTCCTATGCCTGCCTGCCTCTTGGCGATATTGTCTGAAAACACAGTGTCAGTATTTCTCACGTAGTATACAGTAAACTAGATACACGTTTCATCATCATCGCTTTTGACTCCTTCACACCCTCTAAATCGAGACACTGGCCAGTGTGATATGAAGTCTTGGGTGAACAAACTCTTGCTCCAATTAAGTAATGGGAAAATTGAAAACATTCTCTTCATCCCTGCTCTGAAACTCTCTCCTTCCCAGCAATGCTTCATCCCTCTCCCAGCAACTATCCATGAGGGCATAAACGTCGAAGTAGAAACAGGTCATTCAGCCCATTGAGTCTGCTCTGCCATTCTGTGAGATCATGGCTGATCTGATAATCATCAACTCATCTTTCTTGCCTTTTCCCCATAACCCTTGATTAAAAATCTGTCAATCTCAGCTTTGAATATACTTAATGACCCAGCTGCAACAGCCCTCTGGCATATGATCCCCTTATCCTGAGATTATGGTCTCTGTTTCTAAATGCTCCAATGAAGAGAAATAAACTGTCAGCATCTACCCTGTCAAATCCCTTAAGAATCTTGCATGCTTCAACAAGGCCATTTCTCATTCTTCTAAACTTCAAAGAGAACCAGTCTAACCTACTCAGCTTCTGCTCATGAGCCAGTCCCTCCGTATGTGGGATCACCCCCTGAATCTTCTCTGGACTGCCTCGAATATCTTTTCTTGGGTAAGGTCCCAAAACAGTTCACAATATTCCAGCCTGACAAGTGTCTTCTTCAGTTTTGTAAGAGCTTCCTACTTTTATACTCTATTCCTTTTGAAATAAAGACCAATGTTCCATTTGCCTTCCCTATTAAACACTAGACTGGGATGCCATCCTTATGTGATTCATGGATGAGAACTCCCAAAACTCTCTGATCTATATCTTTCTGCAGTCTTTCTCCATTTAAATAGTATTCAGCTCCTCTGTTCGTCCCGCTAAAGGACGTAACCTCACATTTTCGCACATTATAAGCACCTGTCTATTTTTTTGCCCATTACCCATCTATATACCTCCGTAGACTCTTTGTGACATCCTCATAACTTGCAGCTGAGGCAGGTACCTGCACGCTCGTATCCCACATGCCTTGCACCCTGGCCAGTGGTTGTCACTAACAAGATTAGAGAAAGGTAGGAAGTGAGGCAGGAGACAAAATAAAGATGGCGCGGGAGTTAATGCACTGCTGCCTCCATGGTGAGAAGCCAGCTTTTGAATACACAGTCTAATGAATATGCTTTCAATCTACTCTGGAGCTGTTCTGGTTGATTATAAGGGGACCTGCATTTCTAACATGGAATAAGACTGAATAAGACCAATGTTATATTTGACCTTGATATGAGCTCTGAACCCATGACCACACATCTTTGATAACAAAGTGTGAAGCTGGATGAACACAACAGACCAAGCAGCATCTTAGGAGCACAAAAGCTGACGTTTCAGGCCTAGACCCTTCATCAGAGAGGGGGATGGGGTGAGGGTTCTGGAATAAATAGGGAGAGAGGGGGAGGCGGATCGAAGATGGATAGAGGAGAAGATCCACTATACCCAATGTGGCTCTCTCTACATTGGGGAAACCAAACGGAGGCTTGGGGACTGCTTTGCAGAACACCTCTGCTCGGTTCGCAATAAACAACTGCACCTCCCAGTCATGAACCATTTTAACTCCCGCTCCCATTCCTTAGACGACATGTCCATCATGGGCCTCCTGCAGTGCCACAATGATGCCATCTGAAGGTTGCAGGAACAGCAACTCATATTCCGCTTGGGAACCCTGCAGCCCAATGGTATCAATGTGGACTTCACCAGCTTCAAAATCTCCCCTCCCCCCACTGCATCCCAAAATCAGCCCAGTTTGTCCCCTCCCCCCACTGCATCCCAAAACCAGTCCAACCTGTCTCTGCCTCCCTAACCTGTTCTTCCTCTCACCCATCCCTTCCTCCCACCTCAAGCCGCACTTCCTAACTACTAACCTCATCCCGCCTCCTTGACCTGTCCGTCCTCCCCGGACTGACCTATCCCCTCCTCACCTCCCCACTTATACTCTCGTCTCCACCTATCTTCTCCTCTATCCATCTTCGGTCCGCTTCCCGCTCTCTCCCTATTTATTTCAGAACCCTCTCCCCATCCCCCTCTCTGATGAAGTGTCCAGGCCCGAAACATCAGCTTTTGTGCTCCTGAGATGCTGCTTGGCCTGCTGTGTTCATCCAGCTTCACACTTTGTTATCTTGGATTCTCCAGCATCTGCAGGTCCCATTTTCTCTGACCGCACATCTTTGCCCAACTTAGCCACTGCCTCATATATTATCACCTTCTGAAATGTTCATTCACATCTTCAATACCTCCTGATGTAGCTATCCTAATGTATTCCTAGTCGGTTCCCTTTGTTTTACTCTTCATAAACTTGAGATCATTCAAAAATCAGTTGCTTGTATCTTAACTCAGACCACCTCCTCTCAAACAACTTGATTTACAAATTCTTATCCTTTATTTCAAATTCTCCATTGACTCGTGCCCTCCCTATCTCTATAAACCACACCTCACAATGCTCTGAAGTATCTACTGTCATCTGACTCTGACCTCTACAGCATCTCCAGTTTTAGTGACTCCACCGTTGGTGTCTTCAGTTATCTATTCCTCAAGTTCTAGAGTTCTCTTGCTAAACCAGTTCCCCCTCTTTCTCCTCATTTAGCCCTTGCCATAGAACCTAACTCTTTGGCCAAGTGTTCAGTTATCAAACCTAAGACCATTTTATGAGGCTTAATACCAAATTTTGCTTTAGTACACTTCTGATAAGTGCCTGAGAATGTCACTTGTGTGTGTAAATGGAGTTCTTATTTAATAGGAAATATTTCTGCAATCTGTTTTGCGCATGACCCAAATAATCAGGATCTGTCCCCACAATAGCGTGAACAGCAATAGAAGAGTAATGCAGCTACCATCTTAATTCATGGCTATTACGAAGAGGAAAAGGAAACCATAGGGTCAGTGGGGTGGAGAATGTGGGAATAGTAGGACGGAAGGAATTAGATAGAATGATGATGTTGGGGGGTGGGGATGCTGTGCAGAGACGGAGAGGGGAGTGGTGAACGCAGAGAGTTGGTGTAGTAGGCAGGTTCACTTTATAGGAAGATGTGATTGGAATAATAAAGCGTGTTATAGCTAAATGCTATCAAATCCATCTAACCAACATCCAACTTCCTCAGCATTATTAATGAGCCATTTATCCTTGAAATGGTACTTTCATATTCTGATGAACATTTGCCCATCTTTGTTGCTCATTACCTGGTTTCTAAGGGGTAAATACAACTATACCTATTATGTGGAAATTCCCAGTGTATTTATTGATGTTTTGGGGATTGCATTTTGTGATTGCCCCATTTGTCCTGAGAAAGCAGTGAATACATGGCCTTATTTATAACCTGTAAGCATCCCATTATTTATCTTTACTTTTTGTTAAAAGGCTTTAGATAGATAAGGCATTAATGGCCCTTTCTGAGCGCTGTAGCTAGTAGCTGTCCATTATAATTTCACAATAAAATGCTGCTCTGATCTCTCACTTAGCTCTCTCCATCAACATTAAACAGCATCTATATATCTGCATTATCCTTGCTCCTCAGCATCTTAGAAGTTCATGTTTACTGCTTTATTCTAATAAAAATAGATTTAGTCTCATTGACTGTTCTTACTTGCAGCTTTAACCCTCAGAATCATCTTCCTATTATTTTCTCAGCTGTTCACTGATGATAGCCCTTCATACTTAAAGTTGTGGATATTTAATTCCAAAGACCAGTTGTGATGACTTTCCTGAGGGGCTCATGGGTTCAATTGAGATATTGGTGGACAAAAGATTGAGACGAGGAGCAATTGTGCTGGAGAACTAGAAGACTAAGCAAGTTAGTAATAGAGAAGATGGAAGATAACTTCTTTTCTGTACTGGCAACACTGTGGCTCAGTGGTTAGCACTGCTACCTCACAGTGCCATGGACTTGCATTTGATCCAACCCTTGGCCAACTGTCTGTCTGTGTGGAGTATGCACAATTTCCCTGTGTCTCTGTGGGCTTCCTCCGGTTTCCTCCCACAGTCCAAAGATGTGCAGGCTAGGTAGATTGGCCGTGCTAAATTGTCCATAGTGTCCAGGGATGTGCAGGCCAGGTGGATTAGCCATGGGAAATGCAGGGTCACAGCAATAGGGTAGAGGGATGTGGTTTGGGTGGGGTGCTCTTCTGAGGGTGTGGACTCGATGGGCTGAATGGCCTGCTTCCAAACAGTAGAGATTTAATGAATCTACATCCTTCAATACCATTCACTGCAAAAACCTATCCATGTCAGCTCTATTATTGAGCCAACATCTATGTGTGAGAGACTAACCTTTCTCCAGCCCTGTGTGGAGTGCTTCCAACTTCACCTGTGGATGTTCAGTAGTCACGTGAAGACTAGAATAGAGTTACTGTAGGGAGAGTAGGGAGAGGGTGCAATGGACTAGATATATTGATGGAACAGAAAGAAAGGATGGCTTTCAGGGTTAGCTGAACCAAAGTAGGGAGAGTAGACAACTGTGTGGCAGGACAGATCTAGCTTTCTCTAACTTCTTTCCAATCTTCCCTCATGCCCTCTCCAAATTTACATTGTCCATGAGAGCCATCAGTCCTATCCTCACAAAGAGGATAAACATTCACCTTTTGTGCCTGGTCCTCATGTTAGCTGATATTGTTATTGATTCTTTTTATTTAGGTAATGATCTCTTCTCTTTTTAATATCATTATTACCCTGACTTCAAAAAATAAACACTATTTACCCTGGACGCCCTGTTATCTCCTACCCTAATACTAACCTTTCCTCTTCTCGTTCAAGGTGTTTGAAAAGTGTTGTCACCCACAGACCCCCAACACCAAAGTCCATTTCCTTCCCCCAATTTCACATTTGAATCCCTTCAACTGTCCATTTTGCCCTAGTAGTAAAATCAGAGCCAAAAAAGACATCCTTTGGAACTGTCACAAATAGTCTGGCCTTCCACATATTTCTTGACCTGCCTACAACCCCCAGCTGGCACTCTAACCTCTGCCAGTGCCTCACCTCTGACCTTCAGCTGCAGGGCATGCGATTGATCTGATTCCAGGCTTATCTATTCAGTGATAGCTGGACAGTCACTGGCAATGGCATCCTCATCTTGTACCTTCGTTTCTGGTCACTTCCAAGAATCTATCCTTGCCCCCTTCCTATTTGTTATTTGTACACTGCTCCTCAGATACACCATCTGAAGTCACAATACCAGGCTCCACGCTAAGTTGATGGCCTCTCGTTCCCTCAAAGTATCGTATAGCTCAATCCCTCCATCCTCACTGTATGATCTCACTGCTTGTCTGCTTAGCCACTCCTCAATGAGCAGAAATGTCCTTCAGATAAATATTAGGAGGTTTGAAACCATTATTCACCATCATAACCAGGTAGCCTGGTGCCAATTTCATCTGGCACTGACTCCATGCCTCTGTCTGGTCAACAACCTCAAGTTGAACCTGACAAAACCTTGCAAGCTCGGTATTGTAACTGCTTCGGAAGTGAGCTGCTGACTACATATCCACAATGTCACCAAATCGACCTCAGTAGTATAGTCTAGGCTTCTGGCTCAAAATATCTGCTGCCAAAGCCCAAATGCATTGCCTGTGTTAGACCTGATTGCTTCAAAACGCAGACTTGATGGTCTTTAATCTTCCACCCTCCTTCAACATGACCTCATTCAAATCCCTGTCACCTGTATCCTAAGACACACAGCAGGTTTTTCAAGAGAAGCTACAGATGTAGATATACATAGGGCTAAAGGGATCAAATGGTATGGGGCAAAAGCAGGAACAGGACATAGAGTTGGATGATCAGACATAATCAAATTGAATGGCAGAGCAGGTTCAAAAGGCTGAATGGTCTCCTCCTGCTAATTTCCATTCTCTGTCCTATTGCCCTGACCTACATGAACTTCCATCTGTAACAAAATCAAAATTGAAAGAACTGTGGATGCTGTAAATGAGAAACACAAGCAGAAATTGCTGGAAGAACTCAGCAGGGCTGGCAGCATCTGTAGAGAGGAATCAGAGTTCATGTTTCAGGTTGAGTGAGCTTCGGGTTGAGTTTGGGTTGGGTTGGCGGGTGTTCTGAAGAAGGGTCCCTCAACCCGAAACGTTAACTCTGATTTCTCTCCACAGATGCTGCCAGACCTGCTGAGCTTTTCCAGCAACTTCTGTTTTTGTTCCATCAGTGATAAATTGATTTAAAAATTCTCATTGTTTTTAAATCACTCCATGGTTTTGGTCTCTCTATTTTTCTGTGTGTTAAAGGTATCAAAGGATGCAGAGTTAGAACAAGGAAATGACATTGATCATCTGACATGATCTAGCTATGCCAGGGACCCAGGTTCGATTCCAGCCTCAGGTGACTGTGTGGAGTTTACACATTCTCCCGGTGTCTGGTGGGTTTCCTCCGGGTGCTCCGGTTTCCTCCCACAGTCCAAAGATGTGCAGGGTAGGTGGATTGGCCATGCTAAAGTGCCCATAGTGTTCAGGGACGCTTAGGTTAGGTGGGTTAGACATGGGGAAATGCAAGGGTGGGGGAATGAGTCTGGGTGGGATGCTCTTCGGAGGGGCATTATGGACTTGTTGGGCTGAGTGGCCTGTTTCCACACTGTAGGAATTCTATGATTCTAAGTGGTGAAGGCTCAAGCAGCTGAATAACCTTCTCCTCCTATTTCCCTATATGTGTAACCTCCTGCAGTTCCATGTTGAGGCATTCTGTCCCTTCAACTGAGTGAGCCCTAAGCACTCTAACACCCTCACTTCCCTACCCCTCTCTCCTCCTTTCGGACACTCCTTAGGATCTACCTGTTTTAACAGCTCCTGGCATGACCTCAGCTTTTACCCCATTCCTGAGAAGCAATTTGGAGCACTGTTACTGAAGGTTCATTGCCGTTATAAGGAGAATAGGCAGCAATGATGTTGAAGCAGATGAAAGGGAGAGAGAGGCAGTCGGAAAAATGGCGGAGGTGACAGGATACTAAGTAGGGAAGGTTTGGGGAGGAGAATGGAAAACATTGCGACGGGTTCTGTAGAATAAAAGTTCACATAGAAGGTAACAAATCAGTCTGGGCTATAGTGAGGCAAGTGGAGGAGGTATCATCAAGGAGGACTAGAGAAGATGATGATGGAGTAGTGGGCAATGAAGATTAATTTGCACCATGCTTGCATGGGTTGTAGAGGAACACTTGAGCTTACGAATGAAAGGAAGATTAATCAGGGTTCGGTTAGCAGACTGGAAGTGAATGTGCAAACAAAGGGAGGTGGTGTGATATCTTGGACGCTGAAATAATGTTTTAAGGGGTAAATATTTCGTCAGGAAAGCAATTGGTTACAGCTAATTGTGATTGAAACAACCTCAGTAGAGAATCAAGGTTTGTAAACAGTAACACTAAGGTAAACAGAGCATGTAATTCAGAACTGAAGGGCCCATTCCTGTGCTGTACCGTTCTATGCCTTGCTTTGCATCTAAACCAACTTCGCCCTGGATTTTTTGTCAGGACTGGTTAAAGTTACAGAGCAGTTGACAGTAGTCAGTTGACATCGATACTGCCTTAAATTCTACATTAGCTTTCAAATGTGGAGGTGATATTTATTCTTTTAAAAAGAAACCCATGCCATTACTTCAAGGAAGATAAGAGGTGCTCCACCCCAGTGTCCTCACCAATTCCTCAATCAACACCATCGAGATATATGATCAGTTAATTTATATAATGCATTTTGTTTTGTGGGATCTTGCTATGCACCAGCTGGCCTGTGCCTTTCACTTCAAGTTCACTTCATCAGCTGGGAGACTCTGTGGGGGCGTTCTGAGGTTACCGGAAAGTGCTGCATAAACTTCCAGGTGTTTTTCTAAAACAAAATCCTTCAGGACTTCACTTGGAAAAACATGGCATAGGGAATGGAATGTGTTTCATTTCAACTTTTCGGGTATTGGGCTTTTTTTTTCAGGTAAGGAAGCTTCGCAAATGCCGAAAATGCCCAAAAATATGGCACAATCAGTTCCCCTCGAAAATGCCAACATGTGCGGCCATAAAGATACTAGGCAGTTCCTTTTAAGATATCACACATGTCGTGCAAAATAGTTAAAGGTACACTGAAATAAACAGGCCACGCAGAACAAAGAAAACTTAGAAAGCTTATGAACCACAAAGTTCTTTTTATTAGTGTCTGGAACTGCTAAAGGCTATGGGGAGGGGGGAAGACAGAAACAGATGCTGCTAACACATGTCTGTTTTTTTTTCCAGAGTACTAGTACTCCTGCTTTTATTGTGGCATGGATGATAACATAAACAAAAAGACATGAAAATATACAACTTATATTACACTATGTGTTATGAACAAAATATAAATCTATAATTCTATGTTATATTTACATATCTTTCTTTAAATTTCAAGTGAGATGGTAGATTCAGTTTACTTTGTTTTAAGCTCCACTCAATTTGATTGTCTTCCTGAACACAATCTGTGTCTAATAATTTTTAGAGCCAGCGATGGCCAATAAATACATTTCTTTTTAAAAAACAGTACAGCATCAGTAGAACTGAGTAGTCTGAGATTGGGAATTGTAGAATGCAAAATGAGAGAACCAAACAGGAACAAAAAAAATTACACAGAAAAAGGATAAAATCAGAAATAGCAAAAAACAAACCAAAACTCCGACACAGTTTCCATTGTTGGCATATAGATCACAAACGGCTCACAGCCACAAAATCATGGTGAAAACCTTACTGGAGCTAAAACAAAGTACTCTTGTAGTCTAGAGTCATATAAATAAACAGAGCGCCAAAAAAGAAATGGTGGAAAAGGCCCAGCCAATGTGAGACTCAAACCTCACACAAGTCAGAAGTTTGTTCACACAGTTGAGAGAAAAAAAAACAAAAACTGGTTTCACATTTTACATAAAGTGATATAAAACACTTGTTTTTTTTAAATCGGCAATTTTTTTTCTTTTCCATTACAGAGTGCTTTAGCGAATCAGCTCTAAGTGACCATGACAATTAAATATGAAATGAGAGCATGTGAACAGTCTCATTTCTGTCCCAAGAAAACAGTCCAATTATTTTCACGCCTGTTGATTAAACATCATAACATGACATCACTAGGACTTAAAGAACATAAAAAAGAAAAAACTTTATATCTAAATTACCAGGCTTAAATATCTACAGCTACAGAATGCTGCATTGCCAATCAATTAGATAGAACTGAAGAAATAAATTATACATAACTTACTAACTGGGGGATAGCTGACCATCATTGTACACTATTGAGAGGCAGTTAAAATTGAAAAATACAGTCAAAAAATACAAATTAAACACTGACATGCAGTAATATGATCAGCTAGTCCGCCATTAACAACAAAGCATTTAATTTCCATTTATCCAAAATTGTATTATTTGAGGTGAGGGGGAAGAAAGTTTCTAACACCCAAAATCCATTGGAGGTATGGTGTCTGTTTCACACACTGCGCCATCACCAGAATGGCACGTTCCTGGCTAACGGCAAACTCTATGACAGAAACGAGTCTCGCCTCTGAGTTTGGATGTCTGTTCGTTCTCCCCGACGCCCCCCTCTTTTTCTTTTCCTAAGTGCTTCGAACACAAACAGCAAAGACTTGTGAGAGCTGAAGGAAGCGTCCACCTCAGCAGAACGAGGGCTGGGGGTTCGGGGGGGTGCGGTGGTGGTGGTGGTGAGGGAAGGGAGGGAAGAGGAACGGCGGCTTCACTGCGGAGGGTGTCGGAGTGGATATTGAGGACCTGGAATTTCATTCTCCCGTGCTGCTTTGCTATCACTGTCTCCGACACCTTATAAAGTACCATTACACCCACGCACACCCACACACACACGTGCGTATGCACACACACACACACACACACACACACACACACACACACACACACACACACACACACACACACACACACACACACACACACACACACACACACACATATGATTTAGGTAATAAAAAGTTTCACACATCTTCAGTTATTTCCCCTTTCACCTGAGAACTTCACCTACTATCTCCTACAGCTGCTGGTATGGAAAGGTGTCTGGGATTGTCTAAGACCCAACAATATCCCTAGCTTAAGACTGTAGGAAAGCGCATGAACTAATTCCAACAATTACACATTTTGGCACTTGCTAAGAGTTGCATTTTAAAATGGTGTGCAACAAACAACGGAAAAAAGAACAAAAGTACTCTATGAGGGTGCGACAGTGTGCTGATATTCAAGAAAATAGACTCCTTTGAAACAAAGGCAACTCGAGAGCAAACAGAAAAACTTGTTTCTTTTTTCCTTGATCCATCCAAAAACATGAACAAAAAAAAACACCTTTTATTGTGGCACAAAAATAACAACAAAACACATTCACAAGCCACTTGTTGGCACTTTGTACCTGAGTGAGAATTTATAGAATCTTATAAGAATGACAGTCTAGACAAACCTCAGGAGGGTAAGACGTCAGTGCTCAGGGTTAGCAGCTGATTTTACTGGCATTGTTTTAGCCATAGCTTATCATTTTTGTTTCCCACGCCCGTACCATAGGCCGAGGTCTACTAGCCAGTAGAGTTCTGACTATATCCTGCTTATTAAGACTAAATAGTTTTCAGTAACAGTCAGTGTATTGGATAGTCAAAATGTGCTTGGCCCCGGTAGGATGCACCAGACCGATGGATTCAGACTTGTCGGTGGAAGTTCGTGACCTCCTATCAGTCAGCTTGCACTGCCACCTGGTTTTCGTCGTCGCTGCCGTAGTCTGCGTCTGGGTCATCCTCCTCTTCATCCTCGTACTCGCCATACATCCCTCCGTTCATGTCATTGATCTTCAGCTCATCCTTCGCTTGGCTGTCCCCAGATTTGAGGCTGTAAGTGCTCTGGATCACCGGCATACTGGGCTCCGGGCTGCTCGACATGCTTGAGTGCTCCGAAGGGATCCGTGGGGACGGCATGCCGGCCATGGTGATAGCCCCGGGATACACCACTCCAGCTGTTGTGATAGGGATCTGACCTTGCTGCCTGTTGACACATAGACAACTAGATGTCAGTAATGGCATGGATCTTCGGTGGAAAGCTTAGCTAGGGCTGCATTTGCCTCCTGACCAACCGACCTCACTTTCCGTTCCCATCCCTTGCCACACTTTTAAGCTGATAGTTCCCATTGTACAGCCATCTGTCCCTATACCTAATAGGAAAAACTCAGCACGTCTGGCAGCATCTGGGAAGGAAAAAATCAGGCTTAACGGTTCCGGTCTGGTGGCTCTTCCTCAGAACACCATACCTGAAACGGTAACTGATGATTTTTTTTCAGAGATGCGCCCAGACCTGCTGAGCTTTTGCAGCAACTTCTGTTTTTGTTCCTGATCTACAGCACCTGCAGTTCTTTTGGTTTTTACTGCATAGGAAAGGTGTTGCTAAACGTGAAAGGCCTCAGCAAAGATTTATGAAGATGCTGCCCGGGTTGGAGGGTTTGAGTTACAGGGAGGGGGTGAATAGGCTGGGGCCATTTTCCCTGGAGCGTCGGAGGCTGAGGGGTGACCTTATAGATATTTATAAAATAATGAGGGGCATGGATACAGTGAATAGCCAAGATCTTTTTGTCCAAGGTAGGATAGTCAAAACGAAAGGGCATAGCTTTAAGGTGAGAGGGGAAAGATGTAAAAGGGACCTAACAGGTAACTTTTTCACACAGAGGGCGATGCGTGTACGGAATGAGCTGCCAGAGGAAGTGGTGGAGGCTGGTACAGTTACAGCATTTAAAAGGCATCTGGATGGGTACATGAATACGAAGGGTTCAGAGGGATACGGGCCAAATGCTGGAAAATGGGACTAGATTAATTCAGGATATCTGTTCGGCATGGAGGAGTTGGACCAAAGAGTCTGTTTCCATGCTGTGCATCTCTATGACCTAAAGGAAACTTCCAATATGCATTTGTCATACTGTAGTCGCATCATCCCATCAGTGGTGGCGCCACAGAACCTCAGCTGGCATAAAACCGTATTGGGAGGCCATTCAGTCTACTGCGCCTGTGTTAGTTCTTTGAAAGGGCTATCTGTTTAGTCCCACTCTTTCCCTAAAGCCTTGCAAATTTCTCCTTTTCAAGTACATAGTCAATTTCATTTTGAAATTTACATGTCAGTCTGTTCCCGCTGCCCTTTAAGACAGTAGTCTCAAAAGCATAACAACACACCATGATTCATAGTCAACGCAGAAAAATTGGAGCACCTCAACATGGTGGTGAGAAAATCTGTCAGAATCCACTTGGGACCTCGCTGCTGTCACCAATTAAACAGTAAATTGGCCCAAATCATCCCTTCTCCCTTGCAGAGATTCTGACAAAAGTCGAGGATTTATAAAGCAAACTAATATATCCCCTCCATCAGTGTTCATGTCCCAGCAGTGGGCAAATATGTTGAAGTATACATCTCCAGTATACAAATTATATAAGGTCAGTGTTTCACTGATGTATAACATTGTCAAATAAACAGCCGGAAAGGCAGATGGGCCCCAGTTAATTGTGCTATATTGGCAGCACTGCCGTTCTATCAGCCAGAAGTGTCCTTGTTATGAGTCACTGCAAGAACTGTCACAGCCCATGCCTTTCATGGAGCAAAGCTACTTCTGACAGGAATGGGTTCCTCATGACCTCAAAAGACAAGGTCAGCAAGTGCATGGTAACATAATCAGCTCCCCGCATTCCCCTCCAACTCCCCTACCATTTCCACCCGGCTATGGGTTGCCATTCCCGCATGGTGCTGGCTCAAAATCCCCAAATTCCCCAATTAATGACACAATGGGGTTACCTTCACTTCCACCGGAGCGCAGCAGTTCCAGAAGATAACCCAGTGCCTTTTATGTGGGCGCTAGCCAGGAATGAGCAACGAATGAGGGCCTTTCTCTCCGTAATTTTTAAGCAGAGAGAACACGAACAGGAGTAGGCCAGCGGGCTTTTATAGCGTGAAGGGTTAACGTGAAAATATAAATGAGAAAACTTGCATTGTTAACGGGAAGTCATGGAAAATCACATCACTACTGGGAGATGATTCTCCTCATGCCAAAAGTGAAGTCTTGATCTGGATGTAGTTAGTATTCAATTAAATCAAATGATATGTTGGACGCCAACTAGATTGCAAGATTCTGGCAATATTTAAGAACATCTTTTCCGCATTGAACCACAGTTGGGGAGATGGAAGTGTTGCGATAATGTTAGTTAACTAGTAATGCAGAGGCCTAGGCTAACCTTCCTGGTGGAATATAAATTCATTTAAGAAATACGAAACAGAAAGTTTGTCTCACGATGAACTATCAAAAGATAGTTTGGAACTATCAAAGATTTGTTGTAAAAATCTATCTGGTTCACTGTTGTACTTTAAGGAAGGAAATCTGCCATCCTTCCCCGATCTGGCCTACGTGTGACTCCAGACCCATAACAATATGATTAACTCTTTACTACCATCTGAAATGACCCTAGGAAGCTGATCACTTCAAGGATATTGGTGATGGGAAACAAATGCGGGCTTTGCCAGTGATGCCCACATTCAGTGAAAGAATATGGAAACAATTAGCCTTTGATGCCTATCGATGACTAAACCATTGACCTGGGGAACTTCTACAAACCAGAAGGGAATTCAGTCACATCGGTCATATCTCATCCAAGCAACAATCACCCTAACAACAGACTTATTTCCAAAATGTAGTTGAAAACAATGTAAATTATTTTAACACTGTATCCTTTTTTTGGCGTTTTCTGTGTAAAAAGAGGGGAAGAGAATTTTCCCAATGTGTCAGCGTGAAGCTCACTGCCAAGAGTGGTTGTTGAGTGATGCAACAAGGACAGGTTCCAAGTTTCAACCCAGGTCTGTCCTGCTTGGCATCATCAGAGGGTAATGCAAAAGCATAGCGCTTCTACAGGTGTTCTCTCGGTCTGCCAGATTCAACATGCAAACAGCGGGGTTGAAATTATGAGGAAAACATGTTGCGGACTCCTTTAAGTTAGCAAATTGAGGGATCTTTTAGTTGGAGTGTGTAACATGACAAGGGGGAGGCCATATTCAGAGAAGCTGTTTCCGACAGTAGGGGATAAACAAGAAAAAAGGGAGATGTCATTTTAAAATGGGACCCCTAATTATGGGGGAGCAAAGCAGGAAACATCCAACGGTTGGAAAAGTCCAGTTCTCTCTCCCGTCTGTGGACACTGGGGTCAATTGGAGCTTTCAAGATGGTGATTGGTGGATTTTTGATGGGCGTCAAGCGCATGAATAATGGGTGGGCCTATCATCAACATTAATCTAATTGTACAGCAGAACTTGTTAGAGGGGCTGATTGGAGCTCCTGTGCTCTCCTAGTGTAATGATCTGATCCAGTGCTTCCCAACCCTTTCATGGTGTGACCCCATTTGACAAGCTCTGCATGCCGATGGAGATGAAAGCTGAGGGAATTGCGGCTGACGCTGGCTCTGATCGCTGGAGCCCTTTCGTTGTTACAACTACTGCTGTCACCATTCTCCCACCAAGATCATGACCCGAAATGTCCGCCCCACGTCCCCAGACTTGCACCTCCCCACTTGGAGTTCCGACTCCCACTTTGGAAAGGACTGCTCTAATCCCAGAAGGAAGTGGTTTCCACCAACTTGCCTTGGCTAGGACTTGAGCAGGAAATGGAAGATACCCTGGTGAATAATGTATGGAAAGGAAATGGGAGATAATAATGGAAGAGGGTGTGTACAGGGAGGCTCGCTCTTACATTTCCTTCCTAAGTGCACTTGCGTTCTGTTTGGTGACTCTTTCCCTATCCCTCGGCCTTTGGTGTTAACAGCACAATCAGGTGGGGATTCCTGGTGGGGCCATGCATTTATTCTAAGAGCTGGTTAAGTGATGCACTGTCTCATCACTTCCATTTACAAGACCTGAACAAACTGCCCAGAAGTGGGATTCCAAAAGAGGAGGCATGGTGTTGGTGGGGGGGGCGGGGTGGGGGTGCGGTGTCAGGATCCAAAAAGGGGGTGGACAGGAGCTGACGGTTTCGGGATTCCGAGCTCAGAGGCAGCCCTTTCAGAGCCCTGGCCGAGGGTCATAAAAGCTGTAGAGCCACTCTAACCTTTCCGACTGAGGGTTCATTGCCAATGCTGCCTCAAATTCTCGTCTTCCCTGCACGGAAGCTCAGGGAAACGACGCTCGAGGCCTACTACAAAACAAAAGCGGTGAGTGGAAGTTCAAACGCGACCTTTCTTACCCGACAGTAAAAAACTGCCGCATTTCTTGGCGTCTGTTGCGCATCAATGCTTTGTATTCGCCGATCCTCAACTTCTTGCCGTCCACCACACAGGTACGTTTCGGCCGGGGCTTGTACTTGTAATCCGGATACCTCTCAAGGTGCTGCTTGCTCAGCCTGGCTTGCTCCTCATAGTACGGCTGCTTTTCAAGGTTCGTCATGGCCTTCCAGCGAGAGCCTGTGGCAGCACAAAGAAAGCGGAAAGGCTAAGTCACAGACAACGGCTTTTGGCATCATGTGGCCGGGAAGATGAGTACAATGAAAGGCCTGCACTCCACAAGCCACAGGTCTCAACGTTTCCTGAACTGACTTATGAAACACACCCCAAACCCAAGCGGTTTCTGACAATCTGCAGTATACCGACTGAACAGGCTCACATTGTTCAGAGGCTGCAATAATGACACAGTTCTCATTCAAATATAACAGGTCTCATAATGCACTGAGCCAGTCACCTCTGAGTCAGAAGGACTAGAGCCTATAACATCAGCTGAAGGCATTCTGTATTGTTCCACAAGCTTTCTTTCGGATGACAGTTTAAACCAATGTGGTTTCCATCATCCCAAAGCATGTTGTTGGAGGTTGTCTCAATAGACTGTACTCAAAACCTTTACCTCTTGCGGTGTGTGGGACCAGACCTGACAACAGCAGTAGCAAACCTAGAACCATGATGCGCCACCTGGATTGTCTCTTTTAATTCCAGAAATGGTTCACTCAGGTCCCTGTGACCCAAGGTCATTTCATCAAGATGGAGGGAGACTCCTCTCTTGGATGTGGGTGGGTCCCAAGCCTCTGTTAAACAGGCACCCAATTCACCAACAGCCTTCAAATCTAGGGGGCACATTTTTTTCAATGTGAGTGGAGAAAGATTTCAGAAAAGGACATGAGGGGCGATTACTTAACACAGAGAGTGCTTTGTGTGTGGATTGAGGAAGTGGTGGTTTAGAAGGGGTGGACGCTAGGAAGTTGTTTCCGTTAGGCAGGGAGACTAGGACCCGTGGGCACAGCCTTAAAATTAGAGGGGGTAAATTTAAAACTGAAATGAGATGACATTTCTTCAGCCAGAGAGTGGTGGGCTTGTGGAATTCATTCCTGCAGAGTGCAGTGGAAGTTGGGACGTTGGATGCCTTCAAGGCAGAGATCGAAAAATTCTTGATCTCAAAAGGAATCAAGGGCTACGGGGAGAGTGCAGGGAAGTGGTGTTGAAATGCCCATCAGCCATGGTTTAAATGGCGGAGTGGATTTGATGGGCCGAATGGCCTTACTTCCACTCCTATGTCTTATGGTCTTATGGTGGATGTGGTTACAGTTACAATGGTTAAAAGACATTTAGATAAGTACATGAGTAAGAAGTGTTTGGAGGGATGTAGGCCAAATGCAGCAGGTGGGACTCGTTTCGTTTGAGAGCATGGCCAGGATGGAGTAGTTGGACCGAAGGGTCTGTTTCCATGACTCTATGACTATGTGCCACATTCACATCCCGAGTCAAAACCAGGACTGGCATTACCACACAGCTTGCATTTAAGGGCTTGTGAAATCTCTATGTTGGAATATCTGGAGCAGGCCAAAGGCTTTGACTGGCCCACACCTATTCCCTTATCTTCATATTGTGACGCATCACCTCAGCAGCACAGAAAGTCACCCACTGGCAGCCCATTGACGGAGTTAGGCACTCCCAACTGCCTCCAAGATTTTGCCAGACAGGGAATTGGGGGTGGGATGGCATAGAGAAGTCCAGAAATAGGTATCCTTGATGTGCTTTCGCTTGTTAAGAGGAAACCTCATCATCATCACTCTTTATTTACTGAGCCTTCTGAAGAGCCAGGATTGCTTTCCAAACCTGCCATTTGGGTAGTGGCCCACATCTGTTGCTTTCCTTCATGAGTATGAAAACATTGGATCTTTCTTGTACAGTGCTGAATTAATACCGCAGCAGAATGAGACTGGTGTGATTGTCCAGTCTGCAGTGCTTGTTCCAGTCACAAATATGCACATTAATTCGACCAGGTTGCTATTGAAAATTGCAAAGTCATTTATTGGTCACAATCACACTAAACTATTGACCATGCCATTGAATACTGCTGTCGTGAAAATTACCAGCTAATAGACAAAATGAATGGCACAAACTTTGTTAATGAATGTGAATGGCTGACAGGAAGTAAGGCAAAATGGCCCATCAAATCCAACCAAGGAAGATTTGTAATTCAGCAGCTCTGTGTGGGTCAAAGCTGGAAGAAAGCCTCAAGATGGAGAGGGGTGAGATTTTCTGTGGCAAATTAATCTTGGCTTGGGATCCATAAGGATCATTTTTGTGGAGTGTGAATGAACACCTTTTCTCTTGCAAAAATATCCCTTATTCATTAAAAATCTGCAAGTGTATTTCAAACTGCAATATTATATAACTTTTCTCCATTGGCACACTTTGATGCCTCAATCCCACTGCAATCCATATGATACAGACTATATCTAAATATAGACTCCCTACAGTGTGGAAATAGGCCTTTCGGCCCAACCAGTTCACATTGAACCTCAGAGTATCCCACACAGAACTATCCTCCTATAACCCACCCTAATCTACACATCTCTGAACACTATGGGCAATTTAGCACGGTCAATCCACCTACCCTGCACATTTTTGGACTGTGGGGGGAAACTAGGGCACCTGGAGGAAACCCACGCAGACACAGAGGGAATGCGCAAACTCCACACAGACAGTCAGCCGAGGATCCCTGGTGCTATGAGGCAGCAGTGCTAACCACTGGGCCACCTTATTTACTATCAGCATTTGGTGATAAGTATCTGACCAAGGGGTCCTCTATTCAGCAGCTCCTTGGTGCAGTATGGCTGAAAGGCCTTAGGCAGTGGTCTTTCCCCCAGTGCAACTCTGTGCAGCAGCCTGAAGATTTAAAATGCCTTTCATTTAGTCCTGGATCCTGGAATGAGCCAGTCTGCAACTACTCCTTGCATTGGAAGACCAACAAGTTTTGAACTGACCACAGAACATCTTTCACCAAAGTGAATAAAAAAATTAGGGCCTTGGCAACTTATTGTCACAAATGGTGCAGTATTTATGATTGGAAATTCAAAACAGACCAGAAATGAGAGCAGTGCAGACATCTCAGAGGGTCATGGTGTAGTGCTTGTAACCAGGTCACAGAATAGGAGTTCCTTGATTGGGGCTGTTAACCTGGTCCAATCAAGGAGCGCTGGTTGACAGATATAAACAGGAGAGTCAGGGGTTCTGTTCACTCTGAGAGCTGGCTCTGAGGGGGCTGGATCAGTGTCAAGGACTCTCCATGTGTAAACAAAGGGGGACAGGATACCGGCCTCTGCGGAGTTACTTCATATGGGGCTAGAAGAGATTACTGAGATTGGGAAGGGGTGAGGTAATGCAGCAATTTGAAAACAAGGGTAAATATTTGAAAATGGTAACATTGCTCAACCAGGAGTCAATGTTAGCAGTGATGTTAGAAATTTACAAGCCTGCAGAGTTTTGGATGATCTCAAGATTACGTAGGGTAGAATCTGGGAGACAAGCCAAGTCTAGAAGAACTGGAGACTGGCTGAGAGTTTGAGCAGAGACAGGGTAAAGTCAAGGGCTGGAGACAGAAGCAGGCGATCTTAGTGTCCATGTTAGTATGCAGTCAGAAACTCATCTCTGCTCCAAATGTTGCACCACAGTTGTGAACAGATGGATTTAATCTCAGTGTTTCCAGGAATGGAGTCAGGAGCTATTGAGTGGAGTCTGGACCAAGGACTGAAAGCAATGACTTCCATCTTGCCAGTAGTTATTTGTCAGAAATGACTGCTCACCAAGCAAGGATATTGGATATCAGCACAAAAAGTCCACAATAGTGGAGAGTGATGAGTTAGAGCTGGGTGCTGTGGGCTTACCCATGACACATGCTTTCAGATGATGTCACTGGGGGAAGCACACATGTGAGAAATAGGATGGAGGCAAGGAGGGATCCATGGGGGAACACCAGAGGTGACAATGCGGGAGAAGAAAGAGAAATCATTGCAAATGATTATCTGATTTTCAGCGTTCAAAATATTCAAGGGCAAACACTAGGAGCCAGCATGACATGCATGCATGGGGTGCAAAAGGACACATGTGGGCTTTTGTGGTTCCACATCACCTGGATTATCTTCTGGGCATTTTTGCAAAAGGCTGCAATTTTTGAAAATGGCTTTCGGAAATGTTGTGGCAATGAATCTGGGATGATGAAGAGGAAATGTGTCCAATCCAACATTTTGACTGGCATAACTCAATAGGAAAGAAATCTGGAAGGAACCATCTGCATTTTGCAAGCCCAGGGCAGGGTGACTTGCAAAGGAAGAGAGTACTTTTCAGTATTGCGCTAACGTAGAAGGAAGACAGGAGGCTCGAAACTGAGGAACTGACCATCTCTCTCTGCATTTAACAGTGTGCCAGCGACACTTCAAAACCAAGCTGGCATTGGTCACATTTCTAATACCATAAGAGGTGGTCCTTCTTAATAAAAGATAAAGCTGCCATTGTCCTACAGATATAAGGCCGCTCACTCATAGACAGAGAGAGAGGTAGGGGGAACTGGATGATAGAAGGGCTGTTGTTACAATTATATAAGGTTTTGGTGACACCACAACTGGAGTATTGTGTCCAGTTTTGATATCCTTACTTGAGGAAGGATGTGGTGGCATTAGAGGCAATTCAGAGGAGGTTCACCAGGTTGATTCCAGGGATGAAAGGGGTGTCATGCAAGGAGCAGTTGAATCGTTTGGACTTGTGCTCTCTGGAGTTCAGAAGAAAAGGGGCAATGGTGGCCGGGGGGTGGGGGGGGCGCGGGGAGGTGGGAAACTGATTGAGGTATAGAAAATGCTAAAGGGGATTGATAAGGTGGATGTTGAGCAGATGTTGCCCCTTGTGGGACAGTCTCAAACAAAAGGTCAGAGATGTAGAGTGAGGGGAGGGACGAGAAACTACTTCTCTCTGAGGGTTGTGAACCTGTGGAACTCATTGCCCCAGAGTGCAGTGGGGGCAGAATCAATCAACAGATTCTAGAAAGAGGTAGATAATGTTTCTGATAAAAAGCAGGATAAAGGGATACGGGGAGCAGGCAGGAGAGTGGAGATGAGACCAGGATAAGATCATCCATGGTCATGTCAAATGTTGAAGTGGGCTCAAAGGGCTGAAATGCCTATCTTGCTCCTAATTCCCATGTTCCTGTGTGACACAGAGAGAGAGAGAGAGAGAGGGAGCCAGCAAGGAGAAAGAGAGATGAGTGTAGAGAGAGAGCGGACAGAGAGAGAGGTGTGGGGAGGGAGACAGAGAGACAGAGACAGAGACAGAGAGGAGAAAGAGAGATGAGGGTAGAGAGAGAGAGTAGACAGAGAGAGAGGGTGGGGGGGGGGGGAGAGTGAGTGAGAGAGAGAGAGAGAGACAGAGAGAGACACAGACAGGAGACAGAGAGATGAGGGTTGAGAGAGCAGACAGAGAGAGAGGGTATGGGGTGGGGGGGGAGAAAGAGAGAGAGAGATGAGAGATGCGAGATGGCTGATTCTGGTTTAACCTCAGGCGAGGGGAGAGATTGAGGAGAGTCCTCCTTCTAAATAGGAGTTCTACAGCCATCTCTCCCACACACAAACCAATTGCAATGACTCCTAATTGCACCCTGCTCCCAGGTTATCATTTAATCGCACCCAGCGAACAAGAGATGAATAAACCCACAAGGGTCTGGGATTTTACCACACACTTGAAGGCAACAGCAAGCAGGCTCTGTGTGGAGTGCACAGGTTACCAGAGCAGTTCTGAATGCTGTACTGGTTCAGCTCTCTGCAGCTGCTGGGTGCCATCCTCTAGCACACTGTGTAACTTGGCTGTGGGCACTGTGAACAGAGCAGCCTGCCATATTAAACTGTTGATTGCATTTGTGTGCCAGCTGCTCCCACCTCCTTGGTGCAGCTCCGGCCTGACACCCGTCAGACTTCCTCTGAGTTCGCTCCTGGCCGCCCCCAACGGAATTCTCGAGGAAGCTTCAAGTTGCTGACCTTCTGGAGATCTGAGCCCATACCCCTCCTTTCCTCATAATGCTGTACCCATAGCTTGAACTGTGTCCTTTTCACCCACAAAGCCAGCATTAACTGTTGCCTTTCCCCCTGCTAAAACTAGTCACATATGTCAGTGTTTCCTTTCTTGTATGGAACATAAAACACTACATTGGAGGCTTATGCAACTACGCCCTGCTCTTTTTCAAAATAGTGCCCTGGAATGTGTTAAGTTCACTTTAGAATGCCTACAGTGTGAAAGCAGGCTATTCAGCCCATCAAGACCACACTAACCCTCCAAAGTGCATCCTACCCTAACCAACCCCAGTAACTCTGCATTTCCCATGGCTAATGTCCCTGACCTACACATGCCTGAACACTATGGTGCAATTCCGTATGGCCAATCCACCTGACCTGCACATCTTTGGACTGTGGGGGAAAACCAGAGCATTTGGAGAAAACACACGTAGACACGGGGAAAAACATGCAAACTCCACACAGACAGCGCCCAAACGTGGAACTGAACCCGAGTCCTCAGTGCTGCAGGGCAGCAATGCTAAACACTGAGAGCACACAGAGCCTCAAGCTGGCATCACAAGGGAAAGAGGGCCCCTCTGACAGTGCAGCCCTCCCTCAACGGTGCACTGAGTTCTCAGCCTAGGCTGGAGTGGGGCATGAGGTTTCTGACTCAGCTGCCAACTGAGTGAAATGCAACATTTTCATATTTTGGGGAGGCGGTATTGGCACTGAACACTCCCAATCCCATAGGCATGTCATAACAGCATTCTGATTGAAACTCTCCACTCAGCTCCATGAGGAAGCATCACGTTTAGCTGCAAAGTCCCTGGAAAATCTTCCAACAATCCCAGCTGCCAAGATCATCCCTCTGTCCAGCTCTACTTGTAAATGGGGCCAATGCCACCTGACTAGGCTTTGAATGGTGATTCAGCTCCCACACATCGCCAGTTTAGTGAACCTGCAAACCTTGACCAGAACATGACACTTGCATAAGTCTATGTATCACCAACAATTATTAGTCACCTTTCCTTTTGCCAACATCCTCCTTTCTCTCGGTTTGAGCCACGATCATGAATGCTATTTTGGGAATCATCTGGGAAGAGAACATTGGCATCATTGGGCCACACTCCTTCAACACATGGACTGCATGAAGTGTGCTGTCTGTCAAGTGTCCAAGGTGACTGTAAGAATGGAGTGGAAAGCCCACTAAAAATGCTCCTCGTCTGCTCCACAATACCTTATCTGAAGGATAAGGGGCTTGAGACAGATCCCAGGATTCATGTGTTGCCTGAACTATGCAAGTGCATTGTTCATTATGTAACACCTCTCTCTCCCATTGCATACACCTCCCATCAGGCTCAGGCTTGCTACACTCATTACTGTCCACTACATCTTCCTCCATCTGTGCTCATCCACCACAACCCCAACACGAGTCTCACAATGAGATCACTGCCTCACAGGGCCTTACTCAATGAGTTCCATTTCTGTATGAACACAGCTGCCCTCCTACTACTATCCGAGCTGCCAGAGAGATAACAATGACCCTTTCGTTTGATTCTGCTCAGTTCCTAGTGCACACTCACAATGAAAATTGGCCAATGCTGGACTCTTATTTTGAAAGCTCATCAATCCAAAATATAAAGATTAACATTCAATCAATCCTTTTGTTCCAAGTGAACTCAATCTCTTTGATTGGTTTACAATTGTTCCCTCACGATCACCACACAATGACTTTTTTTGAATCTCCAATGAATAAGGGCCTATTCTGATTTCATAACATCCTTTGTAAACAGTTGTCACTTCTGGTACTTTTTAATTGATTTCTGTTCATCTTTTCTCGTTGTACATTTTGGGGTCAAAAGCTAAATCTGGTTGTAACGTGATAATTGGGTGGCAACGTGAATTTATACAACGCCTTTAACATGGTAGACGCTGCCAATGGGCTTCCCGAGGGTATAACTGGTCAAATTTTGAGCCTCAGCCATGTTAAAGAGAGGTCAATACAAGTGATCAAAGGACTGGTCAAAGACTGGGTTTTAAGGTCTAAAGAGTATTCATAGGCTTAGGGAGGCAATTAGAGAGCGTAGGACCCAGAAAGCTGAAGGCACACCAAAACTGAACTGAGGGAAGAGGCCTGAATTGGAGGCATACAGAATTCTTAGCGGGTTGCAGGGCTGGAAGGGAGTTACAAAGACAGTGAGAGGAGAAGCCATGGAACTGCAACACAAACCCTGAACAACAAAAGAGAATGTAGAAATATGCAGAGATAAAAAGCAGAAATTGGCATGATGATTTGCTGTGTTGGAAAAGGCCATTTTATAGATTGACATCTGACCTCAAAGCACTATCACTCTACGAGAAAACTTTATCTGTCAATATCAAATTTCAACTGTTTGGTCCCCTGGAACCTTTGTAATCTTTTGCAAGCTGAAAGAAGCAGCCGAACACCAGAAGCATTCCTTTGGTCAAGAGCCATCACAGAGTACCGTATTGAGACGAGATTTTGTTTGTGTATTAAGGGGGCTCCTTAGAAGCTGTTCAAAATGTCAGCTGAAACCTCAAGAGCCTGTGCAAAATGTCAGCAGAACACATGCCCTGCTTCTGCACAATAAACCAGTTTGCCACTCATTGTTCTATCCCTTTATTGCTGATGATTGTTGCGTTTTGTCGCACTGTCTGGTTGCTTTTGCAACGCGCAAAGCAAGCTCCTTGGGTCTGTGCCGATTCAGGGCTATCTGATCTCAACCGCTAACCTTCTGAAAACAGAGACTGCCTGGCTGTAGCTGATCCTCAGTCACGGTGCTCTGCAGGGTATTTGATGCCCTCCCAAGCTCAACTTATGTGCTTGGAAATCACGCAGAGCCTGACTGCAGAGGTGCAGTGGTAGTGTTCCTTCCTCTGAGCTGGAAGGCCTGGGTCCAAGTCCCACCTGCTCCAGGCTTGTGCGTGAACGTCACTGAACATGTTGCTGTGCAAACATGAAACAAATGGAGAATTCTCCTGGTCCGAGCTTAGCAGTTAAATGCGCACTTATGACGCCAAGGCTATGAGCCAAGTGCTGGTAAGTGAGATTAGAATAGTTAGGTGGCTGTTTTACGACTGCCTGGAGATAATGGGCTGAAGGGTCTTTTTTCTGCACTGCAGATCTCTGTGAGTCCAACAGGTCCTGACGTCCTAAGGATAGGGAAGTTGTCAGTGTTTTCTAATTAGTGGAAATTATGGACAAAAAAACATTGGACTGTTACATTACTGAGATTGGCAAATACACTGAGTGGCCATTGCACAGTGGCCAAGGTTATTGGTCAATTTAACTGTGACCATTCATATCACTAAAAAGATCAAGGATTGTTGGGAAAAATTTCCTGAGATACTGGAGGTGCAGCACCAAGGCCTGACCTACTGGTGCTTCGAAAGGGAGTGTGCTTGCTCTGTACTCAACAACGCAATTGGTATCAGCTCTGCCAACTAATAATGGGGAGGAGAGTGGCGTATTGGCTGCTGTTGAGATGGCGGATGCTGTGACCCCCAGAGGGCGATGGCCCCAGGACAGCTTAAGCGGGATCATTTTTGTGAGGCCCTGACCTCCTGACCCTGCAAAAACCAAAACAAAGTCTGGCTCTTTCTGACGTCTTGGCATGAAAGCAGTTTGTGTTTCTGGCACAGATACCAATCTGACCTAAAATAACCAACGAAGACTGATGGCATATCAAATGAGGTTTGCCTGAAGCAGGCAAACTCTTTGGACGACTCTAGGTGGGCCCTTTTTGAAATGGGAGAAAGGGGTTAAAATTGATCGCAGTGGCTCTCACTACCCAGAATGCACCTTGAACTCTAACCTGCACCATCAGTCAACAGGGATATTATTGGGAAGCCTGAGAAATTGCTAAAGGATCTACGTGGCAAATGTCAAAATAATGCAAAGCAATATTTCCCTTAAACAGATATCACACAGGTTGAAAGAAAGGCTTCTTGTTTTTCACACAGCACCAGCTCTGTGTCTAAATATATCTCTAAATATGAGAAACCAGTCTCCATGAGATCAAACAACACTCTGCTATTTGTTCAGAAGGAATAATATATCATCAGAAAACCGTTACATTATTCAGTAATAATTCAACACTGATTTCTCAGTAATGTGATAATTCACTCTGTTTCTTTTGATTTCTCTCGCTCCCTGGCTCGCTTACTTTTAACAGAATATCAAAGAAAGCAAAAACAAACTGTGCAATCATTTTATTCTGACTATAAATTAGAGGAAGAAGGCTTCCTGCTGAAGATAAGAGGTTCATTTTTGGTTGTCACAAATATTCAACTAATACAGATGATTTTTTGAGGGTCAGATCATTAAATATTCCTCATGACTAGTAGGCCCTGGTGAGATTCAGTTGGAGTTAACAGGGGTCCAGTAAATCTCCATTTTAGAATGAGATGCCTTCAAAGGTGGATGTTCTATGGCTGTTCCCACTGTCTCCCCTGAAGCTTGAAGTTCTTTGCTGGAACAATGTATTGCAGTCACTTCAGTGATCACACAAGCAGTTTTCCTGGCTCTTGCAGAGCACTGGGTAGTGATCCTGCCTCTGAGCCAGGAGATCTGAACTCAAGTCCCACTCCAGAATTTGACAACCAAGGAAGCTGCATTTGTTGCGCTATGTTTGAAGGGATTTCAAGAAGATTTCAGAAAAAGAACTTTCAGGGTTCAGAAAAGATTTACAAGGATGTTGCCAGGGTTGGAGGGTTTGAGATATAGGGAGAGTCTGAACAGACTGGGGCCATTTTCCTGGGAGTGACGAAGGCTGAGGGGTGACCTTACAGAGGTTTATAAAATGGATAGGGAAAATAGCCAAAGGCTTTCCTCCCCAGGGTACGGGAGTCTAAAACCACAGGGCGTAGGTTTAACGTGAGAGGGAAAAGGCTTAAAAGAGATCCAAGGGGTAAATTTTTCACGCAAGATGGTGGTGCGTGTATGGAATGAGCTGCCAGAGGAAGTGGTGGAGGCTGGTGCAGTTACAACAGCTAAAAGGCATCTGGATGGGTACATGAATAGGAAGGGTTTCGAGGGCCAAATGCTGGCAAATGGGACTACTGTAATTTACGATATCAGATTGGCAAGGACGATTTGGACCGAAGGGTCTGTTTCTGTGATATGTGACTGTACGACTCTGTAAACAGCTGGAGTATCAACCTGTGAAGTCCTCGTGGCGATGGCAGATGGTAAGAGGGGGAGGAATTCCTGTTGACTTGTAACAACCACTGGAGTCTCCGCTGTGACCCATCCACACTCTCAGACTATCATATGCATAGGTGCATGTTGCCATGGTAAAGTGGACAGCATAAGTGAGGGGAGATGAGGATAAAATCACTGGAACAGTAATCCAGAACCCACCACAGCTGGTAGAAATTGAATTCAATTCTTAAAAAGCCTGGAACTCAAACGTCGAGGCGGCACGGTGGCTCAGTGGTTAGCACTGCAGCCTCACAGCACCAGGGAGCCAGGTTCAATTCCACCCTCGGGTGACTGTCTGTGTGGAGTTTGCACGTTCTCCCTGTGTCTGCATGGGTTTCCTCCGGGTTCTGGTTTCCTCCCACAGTCCAAAGATGTGTAAGGTTTGGACTGGCTATGCTAAATTGCCCCACCGTGTCCAGGGATGTGCGGGTTAGCCACAGGAAAATGTAGGGTTACAGGGATAGGATGGGGATGGGTGGGAAGCTCTTTGGAGGTCAGTTTGGTCTTGATAGGCTGAATGGCCTGCTTCCACACTGTAGGGGATTCTATGTTTCAAAGGTAGTCAATTGGTGACCATGTGGGGAAGGAAATCTGCTGTCCCTTATCAGGTCTGGTCTACATGGTGCTAAGACTGATAGCAACCCCGCTGCCTCGTAAGAGCCCTCTGGGCCAGAAATGCTGGCCTAGTCTAGATCCACGACCCAACAAACAAAAAACTTCAACACACCTTCACCATAAACGAAGCCCACCTGGCTGCTTCCCCTTTCCCTGAGATACTGAGGCCACTAGAGCCAAGGTCTTCCTTGTTTACTTGGGCTGAGATTTCCACTGACTGGAATTGGAAGAGGTCCCTTGAGAGGTCAAACCATCGAGGAAGCTTGGAATCACTAACCTGAAATAACACTGCAATATTTACCGAGTACAACCCTGCCTTAAAAATATATTTCTTTTCAGAGGGGGACAATAGTGAAAAAAAAACGATAGAACTGCGGATGCTGTAAATCAGGAACAAAAACAGAAGTTGCTGGAAAAACTCAGCAGGTCTGGCAGCTTCTGTGAAGGAATAAAAGAGTTAACATTTCGGCCGGTGGCCCTTCCCTCGGGACAATAGTGACGGCTGAGAAACAGAGAAGGAGATAGATTGAGAGAGAGAGAGGGAGAGATAGATAGAGATTGGGAGAGAGAGAGAGAGACAGAGAGAAAGGAGGTAAATCTGAGTTTGTAATCCACCATATGCTGTGTTCTAGTCTCAGCTGCCCTAGTGAGCTGGGCTCAGGCCAATCACTTTCCACACAGCGAGGGTGTGGAAAGTCAGACGGGAGAGTCAATGCAGCGTACTTCCTGGGAACTGCGTACAAAATGGCAAGGGCGCAAGCCTGGAAGTCATTCAGCTGCTTGAGGCTTCAGATGTCGGGGGGGGGGTGCTACCTGAGAACACAGTAATGCTCCTGAAGACGAGAGAACGCAAAACGGGAACAAGCCAGCGATGTAGATTCACTGAAAAAAACCTCAGGTCCTGGTGGTTTTTCATCCGTTGCACATTTTAAATGGCGCGCAGGAATTGTTACTCCAGCCACCACTGTGGTTGGTGCCTTCATAATCCACTTCTCCTTTCTATGCAGCAAAAATTCCCAGTTAAAACGCCCCTTTTAAAGAGCTACAGAAGGCAATTCAAACGTATAATCCCTGCTGTTCTTCAGCAGCTGGGCAAGTTATCTCTGTTTTGACATTAAGGAGGCTGTTTCTTACTGACAAAATGTAATTTAATTTAGCAAAGTCAAAGAATAAGTGACTCACAAAAAGAATTACATGGTTGTTATCTGTCAGACTGTCAGGAAGAATTACATGGACATTATCATCCTAACTATTCAGGCTGCCTTTTGTCTTCTGAGGGAATGTTGTTTTTCTTCACACTTATTAATTAATCACATCTACACATGGCTAACATTCTTCTACCTGACAACGAAACTTCAGTCTCAGTGTTGCTAAGTACTGTATTTAATTACAAACTGTTAAGCAAAAACTGGTCACGATCTTTGGCATATTTCTGTCAGAGCCTTGTTTGACAAATTGTTTTTGAGCGAAAGAAATAATAAATCAATCACCGAAGACATGGGTGGAACGGCTGCTAATCCAAGGCGTCACCTACCCAGAATCTTGCTGATGTTGGAGTTGTGCATGTCAGGGAAAGCTTGCAGAATCTTTCGTCTCTCATCCTTGGCCCAGACCATGAAGGCATTCATAGGCCGTTTGATATGGGGCTCATTGCTGCTCCGGCCGCGAGCTTCCCGATAGATCCTGGGTTCGGAGACACCTGCATTTCCTGCCAGTGGCAGCGGATAAAGGAAAAGGTTAATGCCAAATGCCAAACATTTCCAACCAATGCTCTGACTGGCGCCAAAGGTGGGCAGGTTGCTGCTTGCAAAGGATGTGGGTACCCACCGCACATGCACTTGTAGAGCCTCAGGTGGTACTGCCAGTAAGGGTGCACATCAAAGGACTGGATGCCAGCTGATATTCAAACAGTTGGCTGCCTCATCAGTCATGTGGGTCACTGCCCTGTTTCCCGAGTGATGCAGTGAGCCAGTCACTGAGTGGGTAGGCAGCCACAATTGGCACCACAGTAATGAGGTTAAATGGCCCCCATTCCCACCGCAGTGCAGGTGTGCAATGATGGTCTCAGCGTCATTGATTTCCTGTTCCAAGGCGGTGGAATCATAGAATCCCTACAGAGCAGGAGGAGGCCATTCAGCCCACTGGATCTGCGCCAACCCTCTGGAGGGAAGTCCCCCACACCCTCACCCCCGACCCATTGTATCCGAGGCTGGGGTTGAACTTGGGTCCCTCGCGTTGTGAGGCCATAAGGCTAACCACTGCGCCACTGTGCCGTCCCCCTTCAAACGCAAGGGATTGCATCTGCACCCAGCCTTTTTCAAACAAGGTACCAGTGTTTCAAGGTGTTTCACAGGAGATTTATCAGACCAATGGGACACTGAGCTACAGAGGGATGCACTCAAACAGGTAGGTTAGGGGTGTCGGTTTTAAGAAATGGAAGGAAAGAGACAAAGTGAGAGAGGGAGAGTAAGAGGGAGGGGTTTATGGGAGGCACTTCGAGCATTTAATGTCTAAAGTGTTGCAAGCATGACCACCAAGGTTGCAGTCAAAGATGTAGAAGTGCACAAGGGGTTGGAAGAACACAAGAGGGTTGTAGCCCTGGAAGAAGTTTATGGAGAGGAGTGGGAGAGAGCTCTGGAGAGAGTGAATGCATAATTCATTCTGTCCATTAATGTCACATAATCCAGTCATCAACCACCTCAGAAATCATGTCTCATTAGGGCTCAAATCAAAACTAATAGCCAGACATCCTAGTTCTCTCTGGATCAGTATTTGGAAATCTCTGTCCAATACCTGGAGGAGCGCCTTCATCAGGAAAACAGTAGTGGTCCATGGGGAAGGATGGACACTATCTTCTTTGGGTTATTAAGGATGGTCAAAAATACCGGTCTCACTAATGCTGCCCACACCCCAAAGGCAGAATAATCTTGACACCCAGAGGTCAATGCCTGTATTCTCTAGCACCAAGCAAAGCTTTTCTCAGAGTTTAAGTCTCTACATTGACTTGATGTGTCCACAGCTGGATGAAACAGCTGGATATGTCAACCTCCTCAAAGCACATGTTGAATTTCAGATGAAACATAACTTCTCATAGACAGTGGAAAGGGTTCTGAAGATAAGCCAACTTGACCTTCCTCGTTTCGAGTGTTAATGATTCCGCAATGCTCTGCTTCCTCAAAGTCACTCACGAGGTAGTCGAGTTAAAGTTCGAGTTGGCTGATGACACTCACTGCCTGCGTATGGCAGAGCCACAGTGAACAGCCAATCAGTGTTTCAGCCACAAGGAATAGACCCAAATGCAAGTCCTCAATAGGAAGTGCACGGGGCAATCAACCAAGTTCTGGTGCTGGCGGAACAATCACAGAGCTGTTGAACTTTGTCAATTACAAATAATCCCATCACCTAATGATTCCCCATTCATTCCACAACCCAATGTCTTGGCTAGAATTAGTCAGAACATCCCTGGCCATTCAGCCCAAAGAATATGTGGTCCTCTACAGCCTCCTTTATCTCAGTTCCCTTCAACACTTTCCAACTGCCCATTAAACGGATCTATACTATTTCCTGTTCAGCACATTCTACATTCTCTTCATTCTCCGATACAAACATTTCTGCCAAGCTCCCTATTTGATTTCTTTCATGGATCAATGATTCTAATTTTTTCCCCAATAAACAGAAACATTCTCTCTATGTCCACTCTATCAAAACATTTTTTTTTTCATTTTAAAGACCTCTGTTAGGGTCATCCTCTGCTTTCTCTTTTGAGGAGGAGAGTGAGTATATCTATAGTGCGGAAGCAGGCCATTTGGTCCATCAAGACTGTGCCAACCCTCTGAAGAGCGTCCCACCCAGACCACACCCATGCCCATAATCACCAGAGCCAATCCACCCAACCTACACATCCCTGGACACTTTGGGCAATTCAGCATGGCCAATCCCTGCACATCATCTAACCTGACAGTGGGAGGAAACCCACACAGACATAACATGAATGTGCAAATTCCACAAACAGTTGCCTGAGGCTAGTATCGAACCTGGGTCCCTAGCACTAGGAGGCAATAGTGCTAACCGCTGAGCCACCGTGCCACCCCACACCTGTTCACCTACATCCGACAGGTGTAACCCCTGTTCTGAAGGATCTTAGCTTCGCTAATCTGTCCTTTCAGATGAAATTCCTACGTGTTATCTACCCTTGGCTGAAAAACCAATGTGAATCTATTTAACTGCATATAACATCCACTGATAACTGTGTCCCTGGTGAGTTGATCAACAACAGAACAGCACATCTCCCACAGGTATCCTGATATATGATGGGGCTACCATATCCCACAGGCAAGAGTACTGTCAACCCCTGTTGCACTTTATCTCAAGTCACAAGGTCTTATCTTGGCTGTGAGTACATTGCCAATTGGTCCCTGAAAATATCAATAAGTGCTCAGTGTTTGTTTCTTGTTTAATAGTGGATGCAGTATTCATTTTTCTATTTCCTCTCTGCTTGCACATACCTGGTTTAAATCTGCTAGCTTGTAAATCAGTACTGTAGCTTGAAGATTTTCTTTCAATTTTGATATAATACTGGGTTATAAGTCTCAGATCTTCTCATTGTTTTCCATTCTGCCATGGTACTCAGGTATGTTAATAAACAATGCAGGCTAGAACGTCCTTTTAAATGCCACTTTCACCATTAAACCTCATAGGAGAAAGCTCACAAAAATTTAGTTGAAAACTGTGGCATCGATGGCCAAAAGATGTGAGCATAAAATGTGATTCTCTAAGGCAGGAACACGCAGAACACGCATTCGATGAAACTTGACGTTGGAAAGCCCTTAAATTGAACAAAGCCGTAATTCAAAACAAAGGGTACTAACCATCTGCCTCTCCGCCCACAGTAAAGTCCACCATTGCGTTCCCAAACTTCCCATCTTCCGGTCGCTTCTCAGTCAGATGCTGGGCAAGGCTTTCCAATGATGTCTTCTCATGTACCTGTAAATGAGAAGTATCCACTTGTAAACAAACCAAGTGATGTCTGAAAGTAAGATACTGCAGTGTTCTGGAATCCGAGATTCAAAACAATTTCTTCGATAATGGCCGAATTTCATTTTAGCTGCTTTTTTAAGGAAGGGTCATTTTGAACAATAAAATTGGATTTTGCTTCTATATATTTGATATGAAATTGACTTGTTTTTGTCTGGTGCATAGGTAGCAATGTCAAAGCTGCAATTACAGCTAAATCCATGGTGCTCTGATGACAGGAGAGGATTAGGAGTCAACCTTTTCATATGGGATCAGGGCCACACTTAAACAAGCCCAAAATCACTGTAACACGTTGCTTTCTGAAAGGCCTAGGTGATTTTAAAATCGTTCAGCAGCTTTTATGATCCCATTTCATCTGAAGCCAATTCACAAGCTGGGCTTTAAAAAAGACCAAAAAATGCTGTCATAAAATAGCTTGGAAATTAAGGAAAAGCACAGAAACTCTGAATATTCGGTTTTAATTTAATTCAATGTATTTTTCCAACTGCTGCCTACCCAGGCAAACTGCATCAGTTTTCTTGTAACAGTTCTGCAAACTAGCAAATCATGTGCTTCCTGTATTTGTCTATGTCATATAGCATAGTTTTTTACATGCGTGACTTATTTCAATGCTTGCTTTTCAGCGCAAAATTCGAAGAAAGCTCACAGAAATGAAGAGCGTGTGTTGCACCTCATTCCTCTGAGAGTTCGTCAATAACTCTCCTTCAGTATGAAACATTGTGAGCAAGTAAGAAATGCAAAGTGGAGCCCTTCTGGCAATTGTCCAAAACTGCTTGGGAAATCTTGGCTAAGAGTCTCTCACAGCCGACATAAGCCATGAATCTCTCCCACCGTGGCTGCTTCTACATCATACAATCCACTCTCTTAATTCCGAAGGACACACACTTGAATGGATGTGCCAGGTAACTGGCTTAACCAATCACCACCAGATCTGCCGGGAAGATATAAAGTACCAGTGCATTCTGCTCGTCTGTTAAAACTGCCATTATTTCAGTGTCATTTTGGAAAGTACAGATAGTCCAGTTGGGTTTTGTTTCTCTCCTCCAAGCTGTTTTCTAAAACATCTCTCCCCTGTCTCCTCCACCTTCACCTCCAACAACTATGAGGGAGAACCTCATAGATGTCTATGGTTGGTAGCCTGACTGCTTCCATGTTCCCACTGCCCTAACCTTCCTCTAAATCTCCCCACCCTGGCCCTGATCATTTTCAGTTTCTCTCTGGTCTCACCGTATTTGTGAGACCCACCTCTTATTCATCCTCGTCCTGTTCCCACTGAACTGCTGACCATCCAGCTTCCCTTCCTGGTCTCCATGTTAGGTGATACAGTTAATCATTGAATCCCTGCGGTGTGGAAACAGGCCATTTGAGCCATCCATTCCATACCATCTCTCACAGATCCAGATGCCTACTCTATCCCTGTAACCCTGCATTTCCCAATGGCTACTCCACCTAGCCTGCACATCCCTGGACAATATAGGTAATTTAGCATGGCCAATACAGACACAGGGAGAGTGTGCAAACTCATCATAGACAGTCACCCGAGGGTGGAACTGAAGCCGGATCCTTGCCACTGTGAGGCAACAGTGCTAACCACTGTGCCACTGTGTTAATTATTTCCCAACCATGGTTTGGCCATTAAATGAGCTGGATCATCCCTCAATTGGAAGACAACAACTAATCTGATCACCCTTGCAAACCACCAGCACCCCTTCCTCTCCAAAATCACTGAACATGTTATCACCTCCTAAATCCAATACCATCCATTCCACATTTCCATGTCTGAATTCTTCCAATCATCCCCGCTACTGAAAGAAACACATTCACAAACTGTATCCTATGTGACTCTGAGAATCTGAACTATCCATCTTCATCCTTCACAACTTGTCTGCAGGGATTTGACATTGCTTAACCATGCCTGCTCCCTCAAAGACCTCTCCACTCTTGTCCAGCTTGGTTAGACTGTACTGACGTAGCTCCATCTGGATTTATCTAATGTCAACCGTGACTCAATTGGTAGCACTCTAGCTTCTGAATCTCAAGCCCAAGTCTAAGACTTGAGCTCAAAGACCAAGACTGACACACTAATGTCGTTCTGTGCACTGTCAGAGGTGCTGTATTATAATCAAACAAGGTCCCACGTGCCTGATGGGGTGAATGTGAAATAACTCACGGCACTATTCTGAGGAATGGCAGGGGAGATATCCCTGGTCATTAACATCATAGAAACAGATTGTGTGATCATTATCACATCACTGTTTGCTGCATGCAAATTCACACTGGTGTGCAAATTAACTGTTGCCGACGACTTTAAACTTGGAAAATTTATAAACCATAAGGACGACAATTCAAAAGG
The DNA here is from genome assembly GCF_030684315.1 of Stegostoma tigrinum. Classification (NCBI taxonomy): domain Eukaryota; kingdom Metazoa; phylum Chordata; class Chondrichthyes; order Orectolobiformes; family Stegostomatidae; genus Stegostoma; species Stegostoma tigrinum. The sequence continues at coordinate 47,396,108 of NC_081378.1, forward strand.
ACATTGATAGAATGGCCAGATAGGTGACAGATGAGTGTCAATGCAGAGAATTGTGAGGTCAGAAGAGCATTGAAAGATCACAGAAAATAAGGGGTACAATTATAAAGGGGGTACAAAGGCAGAGGAAGCTGAGCGTCAGAGCGTGTAAGTATGCAAAGATCATTGAAGGTGGCATGTCAGGTGAAGTTAACAGTTAACAAAAAGAAAGGGTTCTCTGCTTTATTGGTCGTGGCATTAGAGTAATGTTGAACTAGCCTGAGACACTTGTTAGATATTCATCTGATGAAGGAGCAGCACTCCGAAAGCTTGTGATTTCAAATTTATTTGCTTTATTCATTCACAGGACAAGGGCATTGCTGGCCAGGTATCATTTATTGCCCATCCCTAATTGCCCAGAGGGTAGTTAAGAACCAACCACATTGCTGTAGGTCTGGAGCCACATGTAGGCCAGACCAGGTGAGGATGGCAGATTTCCTTCCCTAAAGGACATTAGTGAGTGAGATGGGTTTTTCTGACAATCGACAATGGATTCATGGTCATCATTGGACACTCAATTTCAGATATTTATGGAATTCAAATTCCACCATCTACTATAGTAGGATTCAAACATGGTCCCTGGAATGTTATCTGGGCCTTTGGATTAACAGTCCTGTGATAATACCACTAGGCCACTGCCTCCCCGAATAAACCTGTTGGACTATAACCTGGTATCGTGTGACTTCTGTCTAGATCTCAGCTGCAGTATTGTCTACTGTTGTGGGCGTCACATTATAAGGAAAGAGTTGAATGTGTTGGACAGAACACAGAAGTGATTTACAACAATGGCTCCAGGAATGAGAAAAGTTCAACTACGAGGATAATTTGAAGAATTTTGGACTGTTCTCCTTGGAGAAGAGAAGACCAAGAGGAAATTTGGTAGAGGCTTATAAATCATGAGTGGACTGGACAGAGTAGGTAGAGATAAGCTATTCCTGCTTGTAAAAGAACCAGAAGGCATAGATTTAAAACAATGTATAAATGAAGCAAATGATGTGAGAAGAAGCTCGTTTTCATAGAGTCAGTCATCAGGAATGGAATGCATTGCCTGTAAACTGGAAACACTGTAAAGTGTTTGGAGATGTCCAAAGGTCATGGAAAGCACTAAATTTAGTGCTTGTCTTCTTTCCTTTCTACCTCTCCCAAAATTTTACATCTGGTGTTCACTGAGGAGCTAACTTTGGCCCCTTCTTAGTATTCATTTACATGCTGGCCCACGGTGGGGCCATTGTGGCACCACAGTGTTAGATTTCGCATGTACGCTCCACAATTCCCCCACATCTCCGCAATCATCCAATTCTGGCCTCTTGAGCATCTTGCATTTTAATCACTTCACCACTGATAGCCCTGCTTTCAGTGCTGGGACCTCTCTCTACACCTCTCAACTCCAACAAAAACCCAAGCACAACAACATGTACCGTATAACACTTATAAAACATTCCAAGACACTTCCCAGGAGCTCTACTGGATTTTAATTTAACTCCAAGCCTCATAAGGAGACATTCAGACAGCTGCAGCCAGGATTCAAGCGGGCTTTTAAAGGAACAGAGAGGAGAGGGGTTGAAAGGTTTAAGGAGCAAACAAAAAAAATTATATCTAGGGAAGTATTCTTCAGTACTACAGGACTGTCGCAAAGCCCTCTTCAGCCAATAAAGTTCTTTCCAAGCGTGATCACTGTTACAATAGAGAAAGCATGGCAGACTTTTGAGCAGAGCAAAATGCTACAAACCGCAACGGGATTGGGACAAGATAATTGGATTTCGTAGGAGTGGCACGGTAGCTCAGTGGTTGACACTGCTGCCTCACAGCACCAGGGATCCGGGTTCAGTTCCACCTTTGGGTGACTCCGTGTGTATGTGCGTGGAGTTTGCACATTCTCCACTTTTCTGCGTAGGTATCTACCAGGTGCTCCAGTTTCCTCCCACAGTCCATAGATGTGCAGACTAGGTGGCTTGGCCATGCTAAATTGCCCCATAGTATGTTAGCTTGATGGGTTAGCCATGGCAAAGGTGGAGTTACAGGGAATAAGGGTGAGTCTGGGAGGGATGCTCTTCTGAGATCTGATGGGCCAAATAGCCTCATCCAACATGGTAGGGATTCTATGATTGTGCAATAAATATTCATATTCCCAAGGGCTAGGGAACTATCAGTGGTGGACAGATGAACCCTGGGTATATAGAAAGGTCCAGACTTGTAGCAGTTCATATATTCACAGGGGATTATTTAAATTTACCCTACCTGTTGGAAAATAGAGAGAATCAGGAGCAGCGCTGGCATTGGGCTGAACCCAATTTCAGTCCCACAGAAGATTTCCCAGGATCTTGCTAGAGTTGGAGGGTTTGAGCTATAGGGAGAAGCTGAAATAGGCTGGGGCTATTTTCCCTGGAACATCAGAGTCTGAGGACTGACCTTACAGAGGCTTATAAAGTCATGAGGGGTATAGATAAGGTGAATAGCCAAAGTGTTTTCCCCCAGGGTAAGGACATCCAAAACTAAAGGGCATTGGTTTAAGATGAGAGGAGAAAGATTTAAAAGGGACCTGAGGGGTAACTTTTTCGCGCAGAGGGTGGTGCGTGTATGGAACGATTTTGGACAGTTAGATGGGTGGGAAAGGCTTTGGAGGGAAATGGGCCAAATTGGACTAGGGGAGCTTGGGAAACATGGTCAACAAGGATGAGTTGGGCCAAAAGGTCTATTTCTGTGCAGTATGACTCTACGACCCAAAGTCAACTGGGGGTGACATCAGAGAACTTGAAAAATCAGGAGTCCCATTCAAACCCGTGGGCTCTCAGCTGCTCAATTTAGATTAAAATTGAACCCACGCATGTCATGTCATATTGCAGTCACTGGTCAGAATGGCTGAATGTAGCACAGTCGACTGGTGAGAGTAAACACAAGAAAGATCTCAAATAATTATCAAATGCCACTTTCAATTTCATCCCGTTACTGTTCTTCCTCACTGTTAGGTATTTAAAGAAACAATTACAGGCACAGACTGCGCGGCTGAAATTCAGATTCCCCGACAGTCGCTTTCCTTTAATTGTTTGTAGGTTCAGAGGATGAAGGGAAATTAGCATTAATACCTGGGGAAAGAAAAATCTGATGCTGGATTGGAACTCACACATGCTTTTAGATAACACGCTTTCAACATGATTTTAATGATCCCACCCTGGCAGATGGCAGGCAAATAAATGGAAAGACAAGAGCGATAAAAATGAATGTTTTGTTTTTTAATGGACAATACAAAATGATCTGTGCACATTGTAAGGCGAAGTGACAAGTGCTGTCAGAGCAGGGGAAGATGATAAACATTTCATTAATATGCAGTTCGTTGTGTTTTATTTATAAAGTCAGGTTATTCTTTTAAAAAAAAATAGATTGTTATCAGCATTAGGCTGTGATACTCCAGAGTCCTACCAGGTACTGTTCAACTTTAGCAGCCACGGTATCTAAGGAATCTCACCCTCCTTCTAACAACCAGGAAGAAGCTAGTCAGTCCTTCCCCATTCAAAATAATGACATTTTTTGGAATCCTTTGCAAAGCGGGGTTTAAGAACATGACACTCGTTTATGGATGGATAAATTATTCAATCACATCTTAATAATTTAAGACCTAAAACAGGTTGGTCTAAAATATTTATAAGGCCAATAGTTTGTAAAATGAAAAATAAAGAAAGTTTAGCCCTAAATTGTGGAGAACATGGAGGCTGTTTACATGATACTGCTGCATAAATGTCAAACACACACAAGGGCATGCAATAATTTGCAGCACAGGATGGTTCAACGTCTGGTTTATTATAAGGTGACATATGAAACAAAAGAACTTGTAAAGTTACTTGGCATTTCATCACAACTTCGGGACAAAGTGAAAGTACTTTACTACCCATTAATTACTTTTCAGATATGAAAGTGGCAGTCAATTTCCACTCAGCAACACTTTTAAAGCCTCAGCCTAAACACTGCAGTTTTGACAGTGCAGTGCACTCTCTGCTTGCAATTTCCATCCTGTGGTGCAGTGATAGTGTCCCTACCTTTAAGCTTGAAGGCTTGGGCTCAAATCACACCTGCTCCAGAACTGTGACATAACATGTCTGAACAGGTTAGAAATGCATACATCCTCTAATCTCTGGTACTCTCATCTCTGTATCTCATTGAAAACAGCTCGAAAGACATTGCTCGTGCTGTAGTAAATACACTCACTCAATTTATTGATAATTTCTTGATTTTATTTGTACAAGATGTCCTCAAGGATTTCAATTTGCTCACCTTTACCCTATACCCTCTGGTCTTAGATACATCTGCCAAAGGAAAGAAATTCTCACAATCTGGCCTGTCTTTGACTCTCATAATTTTGTATACCTCAATGAGATCCCCACCACAGGTCCCACTGCCACCCCCTCAGCCTTGTCTGCTCTCAGGAAAGCAAACCTAGCCTATCCAGTCTCTCATCATAACTGCGACGATCCACCACAACTGACACCTTGGTGAATATTCTCTGCACCCTCTCCGCTGTAATTAGGTCCTTCCAATAGTATAGCGACTAGAACTACATACAACATTGGCCTAACCGAGGCTTTATAAAACACTCCTTTTCTCTTGTATCTTATGCCTTTGGTAATGAAGGCAAGCCTTTACCACCCTGTCTACCTGTGCTGACACCTTCAGGGATCCATGGACTTGGACACCAAGGTCCCTTCGCTCCTCAGTAATCCCGACTGACCAGACATTCATTGTGCATAGCCTTCCTTTATTAGACCTTCCAAAATGCATCACCTCTCACTTATCGGGCTTAAATTCCATCTGTTGCTGCTCTGCCCAATTTATCAGGTCATCAATATCAGACTGTGGCCTGAGACCACCCTCCTCACAATCAACACCACCCATCAATTTTCATGTCATTCACAAACTTACTAATCATACTTTCCACGTTCGCATCCAAGTCCTTGGTGTTTGTAACAAACAGCAAGGATCCCAGCTCTGACCCATGCGGTACACTGCTGGCCACAGGCTTCCAATCACAATAAATCAACTCTCCTTTCAGTTTTTGTCTATTTGCAAGCCAGTTTTGGATCTAGTGTGCCAACATGGCTTGGATCCCGTCGGTTCTATCCTTTTGGACCAGCCTTCCATGTGGGACCTTGTCAAAGGCCTCACTGAAGTCCATGTAAACCACATCAACTACAATACCCTCATCAATACATTTAGTCACCTCTCAAACAACTCAATTAAATTGGTCAGCCAGGATCTCCCTTAAACAAATACACGCTATCTCTGGTTAATCCTTGTCTTTCCAAGCGCTGATTTATTCTGTCCCTCAGAATTTTTTTCGAATATCTTCCCTACCACTGACATCAGGCTAACTGGTCTGTAGTTACCTGGCCTATTCCTGCTGCCCCATATTAGGTATCTTCCGTTCATCTCACACTTCACCTGTGACCTGTGAAGTATTAAATATCTCTGCCAGGGCCCCAGCAATCTCCTCCCTACCTCCCATTGCAGCCTTGGATACATTATGCACTTTATGCCCGCTAAAACATTGAATACATACCTCCTTAATAATTTTAACGTATTCTGAAACCTCACTGTCCCAAATTAAATCTGTAGCTACTATGTCTTTTTCCTTTGTGAATACCGGTGGAAAATATTCAGTTAATAACTCACCCACATCCTTTGGCTCCACACACAATTTGCCCCATACTTTCCTTCATACTCCTGTTGATCTTAATATACTTATAAAATCCATTGTGATTTCCCCTAATCCTATCTGCTAAAGGTATTTCATAGTCTGTCTTTGCCATCCCAATTTTTCTTCTATGCACATACACTGTCTGAAGGACCTCCCTGGTTTTTTAATGCCTTGTACCTAACATGTGTTTCCTTGTGAAAACAAAACAATGCTGGAAATCACAGAAGAGTCATCAGAACTCGAAACATTAGCTTGCTTTCTCTCTGTGGACACTGCCTGAACTGTCGTGATTTCCAGCATTTTGTTTTGTTTTCTGTACTGATTCCAGCATCTGCGGCGATTTGCTCCTACGATGTGCTTCCTTCCTTTTCTTTATCAAACTCTTGATATCCCCTGACATCCACGGTTCCTTAGCCTTGCTACATTTGTCCTTCACCATTAGAGATGCACACTGACCCTGAACTCTCACTGTGCTACTTTTAACAGACTCCCACCTTCCCTGTGTAAACTTGCTGCAGGAGTCTGCTCCTAGTCTGTGTAGCTCAGGTAACACTGGAAGGGGTCAGATTCTGGGGGGATTGACAAAGGAATCATGCGATGGATTCTTGGCACGTGCTTTCTTATTAAATTAAAGGCTGCATTGACTTCAGGCTATCTTTGAGGTTGCCTAACGAAAAGTACACGTTGAGTCCTGAGTAGTTGGGGCTCCTGTATTGTTACACAGCAAAGGCAGTCATCAATTCAGCCACTGAAAGGCTGTGAAAACTTCAGGGCAACATCAGACTTAAGACTTTTGGAAAGGTTTTCAACATGAACCTCGACATAAGTAATCAGGGCCAAAAGTAGTGGGCTATGTTTTAAATACTGTGTCGCAAAATTATTCAAACGGCAGTGCATAAATACAGAAAGTTACCAGCTGAATATTTTTTGGAAGATTTTAGCATCTGCGTTTCATACGAAATTGGCATTCCTTACCTCGTGGCACTGCCAGTTAATATGATGACCCAAAGTGACAAGAAGTGTTTGGAAAACTCAGCAGATTTGGCAGCATCAGTGGAGAGAGAAACAGAGTTAATGTTTTGAGTCCAGTATGACTTTTCTTCTGTGACCCTCTCAACTACTTCCTTGCTTGTGTCTAATGGGAGCTGCAAGGTGCAGATATTAATCGGCTCTGCCCCTGAAAATCAACAATCCTAAGATTCAACTGCTTCCAGAAAGAGAGATTACTCCATTAACTAGCTCATGATCATCGTTGAGAACTTTATAATTCTGAGCAAATTTGAGTCCAGTCCTGAGTGACCTGTCATATTTCCTTCCAACGTCAACTGGCTCGTTCCATCAGAATACATATCCTGCTAACTCACAGTCTCCCACTGATCACCAACAGAACAGACAATGTTGCTCCTGTTCCTGCCAAGCATCTGCTGCCCATGCTTCATCACTGCTATAAATGTTGACTCTGACAATAATTAATCAGGAACCACATGGGATCACAATATCATGTCCTGAATGTCCATTATCAACACACTGCAGCGTCAATATCTACAGAGAACACTGCCAAGGCATCTCTGGCAGCATCTTCCAAACTGGCAAAGTTCGCCATCTAGAAGATTGAGGGCAGCAGGCACACAGCAATATCTAAGTCATGACCCATTCTCACTGTAGTTCCTTCATTGCTCAAAGACTCCTCTGCATTATATCGCTGTGACAGCACCTTCACCCCACATGTAGCAACACTTCCTTAAAGAATGCCCCAACACTTTGTATTTGTCATGGTGGCGCTTGGAAGTGACAAACCCTAGGCAAGGTGTCAGGAGAATATGGGTTCCTGGCAATGAGTAAGATTACCTTTTTATTTAATCTAACTATATACATTCCTGAGCTGAACACAAGGATGTAGACAGCATAACAACTCTCCAGAGATAAACATCATAAATCTCACAGTGATGTACCAATATTTTTTGAGTATTGACCCTTTACAACCATTGCCCTCTCAAGTGCAACTAGAGATGGGATAATTCGCATCGGCTTTGCCAGCAAGGATTCCTTCTGAGGAATCAAGGAACATATACACTTAAAAATTGGCATGCCGTTTCTTCACGTCAATGGAACAAAGTACTGTGATTAGAACACGTTAGATGTCATTTGGACAGTGTCAACAGAAAGGCCTGGCAGATCTCATGAGAAGAACTTTCCCTGCATGCCATGCAAAATACATTTATTGAAACAACATTCCAATGTCTGCCAAATTAAGTGGGTCAATTCATCTATAATTAAGTGTTTTGATTAAAGTGCCAACGGCCATTCTGAACGATTTGCTAATTTCAGGTCAATTTCAAGCCTGTAATTTAACTTAGTTTTTGTGAGTGGATCATTTTGAGAAACAAACTAACAAGATGGCAATCAGGATGTCATAATGACAGACTTTTAATCCACCAAGTGTTTCATCATTGTTCAAATTTCCGTACCCAAACATAGGCAGACCATATGAAGACAGAGGCTGCAACTTTCATCTTTGTCAGTTAAAGGCTTTCTGATAATACGAGAAAAGTTAAAAGAAACTATTTGTGACAGTCAACATGCTTTGAAGAATCGCTGAGGCTATTTTGTGTTCCTCCAGCCTTCCCCACCTCCAGCGAGGTCTGGTCCCTCATCACCAGCACTGCAGCCAGCTCTGCATTAAGAAAACCCCGCCTCAATTCATTCATACTTTGCGTCGTCATTAGATGGATGTAGGGTGCTTCAACTGATAGCAGAGTACACTTCCAGACATGAAGTGCCACTGTTAGAATTAGATTTTAAATTGACTCCTTACCGACTTGCACTGTTGCAATCCCAAGGCACAACATTGAAAAACAGCACAGGATTCACCCTGGTGTCCTGGGGAATATGTAAACCACAATTTAGCTGCTCTTTGCTGTCTGTCCTCAAAATGTTGGCTGCACCTGGTTGAGGTGTCGTATCTACATCCCAATAGGGGCGGGATGAGCTAAACCAGGCGTGAACACTGACACGATCATCTTGTTAATGAAAACCTTTCAATGGAAATAATCGAAGGATGGGTCTGGAAGATTTGGTAGTGTGACCGCTTCCTAAGAAGTGTGTTGATGCAGTTCAGTGCAAAGACCGTGGAGCCGGGGAGTGAAATAAACAGTATGTTCTAAAGGGGGTGCAGGAGCAAAGAAACCCGAATGTACATGTGCAGAACTCATTAAGACAGAGGAAGTGATGGATGCAGCGACAGTTAGAACATTTGAAAGAAACACTTGGCTAAGTACATGAATAGGGAAAGGTTGGAGGGATATGGGCCAGGAGCTGGCAGTGGGACTAGTTTGGCTTGGGAACATGGTCGATAGGGACTAGTTGGACCAAAGGGTCTGTTTCCATGCTGTATGACTCCATGTTAGGTAGAGAGAGCACTTAATAAAATGTAAATATACTCAGCTTCATTAACGAGGGATGGACAACAAGGGTTACGATGAACTTATAGAATCCCCACAATGTGGAAGCAGGCCATTTGGCCGATCAAGTCAACATGGACCCTCCGACAAGCATCCACTAAGACATCCCACCAGCCCCCCACTCCCACCCTATAACATGGGGCATTTCCTAAGGTTAACCCACCCAGCCAGCACATCTCTGGACGCTATGGGGAAATTTCACATGGCCAACCCACCTAACCTGCACATCTTTGGACTGTGGGAGCACCCAGAGGAGATGCAGGCAGACACTGGGAGAGTGTGTAAACTCCACATAAGACAGTGGCCGGAGGGTGGGGTTGAATCCCGATCCCTAACGCTGCGAGCCATAGTGCCACCCAGTAAGGCAACGAGGCAGACCTTGGCTGCAATGCAATGTACAGTTCTTTTTAAGAAGGAAGCAAAGTATTTGGACAGAGCGCAGAAGAGATGACGGAAATGGTTCCAGGCATTGGAAACTTCAGTTAGGAGGCTAGACTGGAGAAGTTGAGATATCTGTTTTTTATTGAGGAGACATCAAGAGGGGAGATTTGTGAGAAGATTTGAAGTGATTTGCAGAAGAACAATTGTGAGGTGAGAATAAGCTTTTTCAGTCAGTGAGCGGTTAAGCTCTGGGAGGCTGTGTTTGTATGTGTGGCGAAGGTAGGTTCAAGCAAAACATTCCGGGTGATGATTTAAGTGGGAAAAATGTGCAAGGTTTCGGGGAAAAGTCAGGAGACTGACACTGGGCCAAAGTACTCAGAAAGCCAGCACAGGCACAATGGGCTGAATGGCCTCTTCCTGCACTGTGATTTCTGTGATTTCAAAAGTACTTCTTTGGCTGCAAGGTGCTGATCGGTGGAATGGAATCACATCATTTCCATTCCAAACTGGGGATTAACTCGATCGCTCAGTTGCCCAATGAGAGACTTCCAGTGTGAGTTCCTCCAATGTTACAACCCATCGTACCGTCCACTCTCCCGGCCAGCTTTCCTTATGACTGCCGTGTGTGGGATCTTGCACTGCGTGATGTTAAGGCAGGTTCTGTTTTCCCTGGATGAACACGGTTTCCACAGCAGCAAGAAAGTGCATCCATCTCGTGTGGTGCGACAGACTCAGGTGGAGAGACGATGGGGCCGCCCATGCCAGGAACTCCCAGTTTCCCAGTTCATTGAACGTAGCATTTCCCAATGGGCAGCAGTTTCGCCACTAAGAGGGAACAGGGCTGTGGGAGTGGGCGTAGGGGGGAAGGTCCCAAACAGGGAAATGTCCTGAATGAAGAAACCTGATTGACTAGACTTCAATTCAAATGTCACTTTTGATTTGATTTTATTGCCATGTGTGTTTTACAGTAATAATACGATAAAATACACTGAAAAGTTTTCATGTGTCATTGCCATTTTGAATAAATTAAGACTAAAGGAAAAAGTGTTGATTTAACTTGAAGACAGCCCATTAGTCCTGAGCCAGCTCATCGCCGTCAACGATGCCTGTGCCCTTATTCATCTGCCATCGCTTTGCTGTCATCTACACCAGACCCGACAAACACCAAAGTCGCCAATCCTCAGGCGCCATTTTTGTCGCCGTGCGGACCCCCCACCGCTTCTCTGTCCGATCAATTATGCCAGAGCCGCATCCCTCGCCGAGGGGCCCACCTCACTGATGCTGCCATGAGGTCGTTCTGCCATCGCTGCAATGCCGGCAGCACCAGACTCAACCGACAACGAAGTCGTCAATCCTCGGGCGCCAACTTTTGCCGACGGGCCCTACCTTGCCGACGCCGCCACCGTCACCAATTTCGGGTCCCGTGCTTGATCCGGAAGAGTACGTAAGGGGCTCACTTGAGGTGCGCACCCTGGGCCCACTCTCGCTGCCGTGGATGCCATCCCAACTCAGGACAGGGTAAGTCAACAAAACAAAAACAAAAAGGGTGAAAAGAAAAGCGCTCAGAGCGCATGCGCTCTGGCACAGGAGCCCTACTGCGCTGCCGTCTTGAACTGTTGGCAAAGGGTTTGGGGGAATTGGGTACAAAGGAGATTCCGGACCGAACACCCATAACCCAGCCCTCACCTTTTGGTGGATAAATGCCAACTTCACAAGAAACATTGAAACAGACCCTCACCAGATGAGACACAGATTGTGTCTCTTCGATTTGTGAGGCTCCCGTCTCTACTGGACCATCGTACTGCCTGAAGCAACTACGTCTGAAAAGATGTAACAGAATTTGGCTGTCACTCAGGCCAAACCCTCTGAGGAAGTCATGTTGAGTTTGTTAGTATCATGTACAGTCAGATCTACTTTTATTGTGTGTAGATAGACACTGACTTAAATTAACCCCAAGTCACTAAGGGAATGTTTGAGAGTGCTTTTAATTACAATCTGCTCAACAGACACGTAGGTCAGAAAAACTGAATCAAGAATCACAACAGTTCTACTGGACTATTCTCCTGATTATTCACAGATTGCGTCCGAATGCATCTTTTATTTTCGGAAGAGGGGGATTTAACACGGGATTTCCCAGGGCTGACGTGCAGCCAGTAAAGATTAGAGAGTTCGGACTAAAACGGCAGCTAAATAGCAAGGTGAGCTCAAAACAAAAAGTCTGGATGCAAACAAAAGGAAGAAAGACTATTCCTACGGCGCTGTTAAGAAACTCCAATGAAACAAACTGGCCTGCTTTTCAATTTCCCATGCACGTCTTTCAGAGAAGAAGATTTATAATTCTATCTCACATCTTCCGCAGCCCAAGCGCTGGTTCCCCTTTATTAAAAGGATATTATTAAATTGGAGAGGGTTCAGAAAACATTTACGAGGATGTTACTGGGAATGGAGGGTTTGAGTTATAAGGAGAAGCTGGATAGGTTGGGACTTTTTTCACTGGAGCATAGAAGGTTAAGGAGTGACCTTGGAGAGGTTCATAACACCATAAGGGGTATAGATAAGGTGAATGGCTGGTGCCTTTTCCCTAGGGTGGGGGATTTCAACATCAGGGGCATATTTTTAAGGTGAGAGAAGAAATATTTAAAAAAGACATGAGGGCAATTTTTTTTATACAGAGGGTGTTTGTGTGTGGAATGAACTTTCACAGGAACTGGTGGATGTGGGTACAGCTACAACGTTTAAAAGACATTTGGGCAAGTGCATGAATAGGGAAGGCTTGGAGGGATATGGGCTACAGGGCAGGTTGGACTGGTCTGGTTTGGGATTATCGTCAACATAGATCGGTTGGACTGGAGGGTCTCTGTCCAATCTGCACGACTATTTTAATCAGTAAGCAAGTCTCAACACACTTCACAGACAATGAAGTACTTTTGAATTGTAATCACTTTTTTTTCCCCTTTATTCATTCACAGGATGAGGGTGTTGCTGGTTAGGCAGCATTTATTGCCCATCAGGCAGTTAAGAGTCAACCACATTGCTGTGGGTCTGGAGTCACATGTAGGCCAGACCAGGTAAGGATGGCAGCTTTCTTCCTTAAAGGACTTTAGAGAACCAGGTGGGTTTTTCCCCCTCGACAACTGACAGTCATCATTAGATTCTTAATTACACCATCTACTGTTGCAGGATTTGAACCTGGGTACCCCAGAACATTATCTGGGTCTTTGGATTAACAGTCCAGGGATAATACCACGAGGCCATCATTTTCCCACTATTACCTGGTCAGAAAATACAGCAGCTCATTTTCATACAACAAGGACCTACAAAACAAAAATATATTTTTGGCAGAGGTCCTTGAGGAACAAATATTGGCCAGAAGAACATTGCTGCTCTTCCATAAATGTTTGGTAGACATTGCTCAAAGGAACTAACAAGTCTTGTCTTGTACATGTCAGAAACAGGAGGATGCTCTTCTGCCCCTTCTTCAGAACATAGTTGTTCTGAGGAAGGGTACCAGACCTGAAATGTTAACGCTGATCGTTTCTTCACTGATGCTGCCAGGCCTGCTGAGCTCTTCCACCAACTTCTGTTTTTGTTCCTCAAGTGCTTGATGTGGGAACCTGAACCCATGATCCTTTGACTCAGAGATGAGAGCACTTAGCTACTGATTGAGCTACTTCAGCATGGTGCACTGATGCCAGGAGGTGAGATACATTCAGGTCTTATCAAGATCAGGAAATGATGTCTTGAAAATACTGGAATCTGGTGATCACCTAATCCTGTGGTGGCCACTCTTCCCAGGGTGCATTCAATGCCAGTACGACTGTACAAGACAGTCAGACAATAACTTTGACTAAACCTTTGGTAAAGCAGAGTCCTTAAAAAATCCAATTGGCTTCTTGCTTTCTGAGTGACAGTGAGGGCAGTTTAAGGGGCAGGTAACAGTCTAGTAGTATTATCGGTGGACTATTAACCCAGCTAACATTCCAGCGACCCAAGTCCAAATCATATCACAGCAGTTGGTGGAATGTGACTTCAAATAAAAATCTGAAATCAAGAATCTAATGATGACCACGAATCCATTGTCAATTGTCAGGAAAAGAACCTGTCAGGTTCACTGATGCCCTTTAAGTAAGGAATCTACCAGCCTCACCTGTTCTGGCCTACATGTGACTTCCAACCTACAGCAATGTGGTTGACTTTTAACTACTCTCCAGGAAATTAAGGGTGGGCAATAAATGCTATGCCCAGCCAGAGAGCTCATTCTGTGAATGTATTAAAACTGCCTGAAGTTGTCCAGCCACTGGCTAGTGTGAGGGCCAGGGATCTGGCTGGTGATCTAGTGATCTACAGGACCCCCCTTCCCCTATCAGCTTTGGGTGAAGGTTTGACTGCTCTATGAAGAGCCTTCATTCCCTCAGCCTCACCTTCTTCCTCTCTACCACTGCTTCATCATTGCGTTGGCCTGGCTGTTTAATTTTTTGCTTCCGATTTACATTTTCAAAAGTACTGATGAGAATGTAACACTACTCCCTGTTTAATGAAGGAAGGATGCAAATGCATTGGAAGTTGTGGGGTTTGCAAGGCTATTTGTAGGATTGGGCATGTTGCATTATGGGGGAGGGTTGGAGGGAAGTTTGTATCCACTGCAAGAATAATTCACGGATGAAGAAACATATTTTGAAAGAAACAAAAAAGATACTGAGGGTGTTGGCAGAGTAGATGGGGAGCAGATGTTTCCTGTAATGGGAGAATTGAGAACTAGGAACCGTTGCTTAAAAATTAATGGTCACCAATTTAGAAGGGATGAGACAAATCTTTTTCTTACAGATGCCCTGTAAGTCTTTGCAGATCTCATGCTCAGAACTTGGTGGAAGCAGTATCTTTTTCTAAGGCAGAGATGGCTAGATTCTTGGTAAATGTGCAGATTGAAAGGTCATCATGGAGTAGGTGGGAATAAAAAGTTGAGGTTTCAGTCCATGACCTTACAAAATGGAAAGTTCAACCATTACTCCTCACTCATAATTTCCTCCATGCAGATCTCTTCAAAGCTGAAAGCCTTTGGTTCAACAGTCATTGGTTAATCCAGCCTCCCATGACCGTGCGGGATCAGGGGTCAGCTGGCCATAAATGCAAAGAATGCCTCTCCCCCACCAGATGAAACTTGGAGCCTGGAAGATCTCTCAAAGTCTGTTCCCCACCCCTACCATTGTTTTCAGGGTGGCCTTGATCTGGTCGATTCTATGAACGCCTGTTGTGTTTTGCCATTTCATTCCTTAGTTCTCACCCCATCGAAGAAAGGATTAAAAAATGAGCCAGTCGCTTTGTGCTGCGCGTGGTATCATGGATATGAGGTGTGAACTTGGTGAACCTGATAGAGTCCATTTCTCCCTCCAAGCTCTGGAGAGTACAAATGGTTTCAGTTACTTGGTTCCTTCAGAAACAAAGCCACATCCTTATGCAAACACTTATAGGTTAGGGTGATGTTTCTCCATGTTGATCAGCTCATGAGAAGTCTCAGTTTGACGCAGTCTGGGTTGTTGTTGGTAAATGCTTTCAATGTTGAGGGGTAAGACTCACCAAGCCAATAGCCTGCTCAAGCAATGCCTGAGACCACGAGATTTGATGAGGACAGGCAAGTGGGGCTAAACTTGAGGGGAGTTCAACTCAAAAAAACTTCCACGCTTGTCTTTGTTGCAAAGCTATCAGATGCACAGGTTTGCCAAGTTGGGATGAAAGCTCAGTGAGCTGATTGTGCGTGAGTCTCTGAGCGTTGAAACTGTTTTTATGTTTTAAATGTATGTCCTTGTGAGAAAAGCTATCCCACTGTGATACTCTGGTATGAACTGACAGACAATGACAGCACCGGGCAGACAGAGATGTTTAACACTCAACATTCTGTGTAACAGCCACAGAAACATTGAAAAAAAGAAGGAAAATTGGAGCTGGAAAACTTGAAAACACATACCAAAAGATTCAAGAACAGCTTCTTCCCCGCTGTTATCAGACCTATGAATGGAACTCTCATTTATTAGAGTGGGTCTTTCTCCGCAACTTCTCTGTAGCTATAACACTATATGCTGCATTATGTTCCAATACCCTGATGTACTTATGTAAGGTATGACTTATCTGGTTAGCAGGCAAAACAATACTTTTCACCATATCTCAGTACATGACAATGATAAATCAAAGCAAAGCAAAGGGTTATTTGGGCCTTCAAGCCTCCTCTACCATTCGAAATGATCATGGCTAATGAACCAATTGAGTCCCCTGTTCCCACTTTCTTCCCATATCCTTTGATCCCTTCAGCACTAAGAATTCCCTCTTGAAAACATTCAACATTTTGGCCTCAACTGCTCTCTGTGGAGCAAATTCCACAGACTCATGACTCTCTGGGTGAAGAAATTTCTCCCCATCTCAGCCCTAAATGGTCTACCCCTATGCTTGCATAGTGACCTCTGGTTCTGGGCTCCACTATCAATGGGAACATCCTCCTGTGTTCACCCTGTTTAATCCCTTCAGAATTTTATAGGTTTCTACAAGATCACCCCCCCCCACCCCATTCTTCTCAATGAGTGTCTTCTGCAGTGACAGTCTCACAATGCTACGTTGGAGCAGGAAACATCGACTGGACAGTGGGTACAGAGTCTAGTGGATCATTCATCCTCTTGAGGGTCTACAGCCAAGCTCTCTTAAGCATTGCCATCCGTAGTCACCTCCGTCCATGCTGCCCTCATGTGGTGGGATGGCCTCCTGTTCTCATCCCCAAGGAAAAGAACTTGCCTTCGTTCCTAGACACTTTAAAGGAGAACCTCCTGGGAGGAGTCACTGAAGTATGGCACCACTTCCTGCCTGGTCTCTGACATCCATTAGGGTGACTGACCCTCCTAGGCAGCAGCCAGTGAAGTGCTCTCTGCTTGTCATTGAATCACTACAGTGTAGAAAGATGCCATTCAGCCCATCACATCTGACCCACTGAACAGCATCCTGTCCAGACCCACCCACCCTATCTCCATCACCACCGTAATTAACCCACCTTGCTTGTACATAGTTGGGGACTATGGGGCAACTTAGCATGGTCAATCTACCTATCCTGCACAGCTTTGGCACATGGGAGGAAATTGGAGCGAGCCTACGCAGAAATGGGGAAAACATGCAAATTCCACACAGACCAGTCACCTGAGGCTAGCACTGAACCTGGGTCCCTGGCGCTATGACGCAGCAATGTTAACCACTGAACCACTGTGTCACCCCATCCTGGTCGGGTGCACGCCTTCCTGTCTGGCCCCTGCTAAAATTGAGCATTTCACTTGGCCATAACTTGCATTTGGTCATCGCTTTCGGGAGGTTTATTGACCCCATTAGCTGCCTGAGTGAGTGCAAACAGCGGAGGAACATTTCTGTATACAGCCCCTCCAGCTGCTCTTCAGTCAGACCTACAGCTCAACTCCACAGTTTACAGCTCTTATCGAGCTGCGAAGAATGTGTCACATGGTGTAACCTGTCCGGCCCTTTGCTCTTTTCTACCTGCTTTCAGCCAGAGGATGATGTAACTGATTGCTGCAGAAGGCTATGGAAGCCATGTCACTGAGTGCCTCTCAGACTGAGATGGATAGGTCCCGGATTGATAAGGGGGATCAAGGGTTCCAGGGGGAAAGCAGGAGAATGAGGCTGAGAAACATCGAATGGTGGGGCAGACTCAATGGGGCCAAATGGGCTAATTCTACTCTATTATCATATGGCCTGACACTTAGTCTAAAAGACAAAGCAAAATTGCGCTGTGGGTTCACTGTTGATAGAAAGCAACATCAAATCAGGATTACACAGTAGTTACAGTGGTCCCCAAGTGGCTGAGACTGGCGCCCTTATACATTGGCCAATCTCTCACAGTTTCCGTGGTATCTCTTCAGTAAAGATAAATGAAAATTATAGCTTGTGGAAAAGCTGTCACTGAAGTGACAACTATCTGCGGCAGTTTGTTTACACTCAGTCCAATCTGACAGGCCGCTGTGAAACTTAACTGCGACGCTCTGGATCTAACTCAGTGGCAAAGCAGGCTTGAGAGGGGCCGAATGGCCTCCTCCTGAGCTGAGAATGACTCCAACCTGTATTTAATCATAATGAGTCAAAACGAGTTAAATCTTTGAATCCATTCAGGTGGTGGGGATCACAGTTGAATTTAATCTACTGCCTGCTCGTAAAGTAATCCGCACAGATCACTGAGTTTAGCAGCTTGACTCCAGACCCAGTTACAGGTATGTGGTTTATAATATTTTCAACCGAGCTTAATGAAGACATCAGCAATAGCATCCCCATCATATTGGCTGGCCATTCTGCTGGGCTCTGGTTTGAACATCAATGTTCACAGCTTCAGGGTTCAGGTAGACCGTTATCAGACTCCTGGCATATTCTAGTTACTCAGAGTTCAGAGGTTCCCCTTCTGCTCCGAAAAGCGTGACTGACTTACCCCTTTATCCTTCCTGCAGCCCTGCGAGAACGATTCAACCTTTGTTGCAGGGAACTGCAGGGCTGAAAGGATTAATTTGCAAGCACAGGCTGCATAAACTTGTAGTACCTTGAATATTGAAGATTGTGGTGTGCTGGAATGAAATATTTCAATGGATAAGAAGAATTTGCTTTCGTTGATATGGAGAAATCACGTTTCACCAACCTGTTCAGACATTACAGACCTCCAGGGACTTGAGTTTGGACTGACTAGCCCAGAGGTTTAGGGAACATTTCTGTCCCTCCAGCCCCTCCAGCTGCTCTTCAGTAAGACCTACAGCTCAACTCCACAGTTTACAACTCTTATCTCTCACTGCTTTTGCCCTTCCTCATTACCCCTACTTTTCTCCGTATCCCTTAGTGCCCTTACCTAAAAGAAAACAATGATTTTGGAGGTTCAGTGGTTAGCACTGCTGGCTCATAGCGCCAGGGACCTAGGTTCAACTCCACCCTGGGGAGATTTATCTGTTTGGAGTTTGCACACTCTCCCTGCGTCTGTGTGTGTCTCTGTGCACAGTCTAAAAATGTACAGGTTATGTATGATTGGCCATGGAATTTGCCCCATAGTGTGTGCAGAGATGAGGAGGCTAGGTGGGTGAGCCATGGGTAACACACGGTTACAGGGATAGGATGGGGGGTGGTCTCTGTTTGGGATGATCTTCAGAGGACCAGTGTGGACTGAATGGCCTGCTTCCATACTGTATGGATTTGATGAATCTTGGTGTTGGGAAACTTCAGCTGCTAACCCCAGCATCCACATCCTTTCTTGTGGGAACAGATTCCAGATTACGAGTGCTGTGTCTAAAATGATTTTGGGTTGATCTCTATGTTGAGTTAACTGGCTCTGATCTTAAAGATAAACCAAAAGAACTGTGGATGCTGGAAATCAGAAATCAAAACAGAAATTGCTGAGAAAGCTCTGCAGGTCTGGCAGCATCTGAGGAGCAAAAGCAGAGTTAATATTTACTCGAAACCCGAAACGTTAGCTCAAATTTCTCTGTCCATAGATGCTGCTACAGCTGCTGAGTTTTTATAGCAATTTCCGTTTCCTAGTCCTCTTCCCAAATGGAATAGATATTATGTGTTGTTTCCAGGGGTTTGCAGTAGTGCCGAAACCTCTGGGCTAGTCAGTCCAAACTCAAGTCCCTGGAGGTCTGTAATGTCTGAACAGGTTGGTGAAACGTGATTTCTCCATATCAACGAAAGCAAATTCTTCTTATCCATTGAAATATTTCATTCCAGCACACCACAATCTTCAATATTCAAGGTACTACAAGTTTATACAGCCTGTGCTTGCAAATTAATCCTTTCAGCCCTTCAATTCTTTGGGTGGATCTGCAGACCGAGTAAGCTCAATCTCCAGCAAGACCTGGGAATTGTTATGGACTAGACCAGACTCCCTCAAAATGTTTTAAGAAAGTAGCCTCAACCCTAAGTTTTGCTTATTTTAAAAGCAAATGCGACGTGTTGTGCTCCAGGTTTAACATGATTGGTCAATCTACTCACCTTTAAGCAAAATACAATTTATTCAAACACAACAGTCATAGAGTCATAGAGATATACAGCATAGAAACAGACCGTGCAGTCGAACTCATCCATGCCAACCAGACATCCTATATAAATCCAGTCCCATTTGCCACCATTTGACCGATATCCCTCTAATCCCTTCCTATTCATATACCCATCCATGTGCCTTTCAAATTTGTAATTGAACCAGCCTCCATCACTTCCTCTGGCAGTTCACTCCACACATGCACCACCTTCTGCATTAAAACGTTGCCCCTTAGCTCCCTTTTATGTCTTTCCCCTCTCACCTTAAACCTATTCTCTCTAGTGTTGGACTCCCCCACCCCAGGGAGATGATCTTGTCTATTCACCCTATCCATGCCCCTCATGATTTTACGAACCTCTATGTGGTCACTCTTCAGCCTCTGATGTTCCAGGAAAATAGCCCCAGCCTATTCACCCTCTCCGTGTAGCTCAAACCATCCAATCCCAACAACATCCTCATAAATCTTTTCTGAACCCTCTCTAGTTTCACAAAATCCTTCCTGTAGGAGGGAGACCAGAGCTGCACATCTAAAATACAACAAAAGAAAGAAGAACTTAGAACAACTTAACTCTATTGGAAAACTTAACAGAATAATAGATACAGTAACTATTACTAATTAACTGTTCCAGCATAGTAACGGCCCACAAACACACCCCTTGGCAAAAAGGCAAGTTCAGAAAAATAGATTGCGTCTCATACACAACCTAGTAGCCTAGGAAGAGAAGCCCCCAGCTTTTGGCCGTAATCGAGAGAGGGAAAAAATAGCTCCCGCTTTTCCAAGCCCATAACAGCAAATGCTTCAAGTCAAACCTAAACACTCAAAAGAAAACATAGAAATCCTGGTCCATGTGAGCTGGCATCAAGGCTGCTTCTATTGTTCCAACTTTTAAGAAGACCCCAAGGCCTCACAAGCTGTTTACTCTAGCTAATCGACCACTTGATATGTCTGCCTTATAAACTCTCTTCAAAAAAAATACTAGGGCAAAATAACCTCTTAAAGCCACAGTAATGTCACAGAATCCAGGGTGAGTTTCACTAATAACAATAAATCCCTCTTGTCGCTGGATCATTGTTATATAAAATAAATAAATCATTTTATTTTCACCAGCAGGGGAGTCTCCAGTGTTCATACTTTGAGCCTCTGCATTTATTATTGCCCCAACCCCTCATCTTGTATATCAACTTCATATCCTTGTATCTTACCCCACAGCCTGGAATGTGTACCTCTGAGGTTTAAGCAGAGATTGTGAAGCAAAAGGGTTCAGGACCCACCGATTGAAAATGGGATCACGCTGAGTTGTTTGCATTTACAAATGTCTTTTATCTGCAGAATCACATTTACTAATTTTGTAGCCAGTTTAGCTCACAGTAGAATGAAAACTTGAAGAACTGCAGATGCAAAAACCAAAAAACTAAAGTTGCTGGAAAAACTCAGCAGGTCTGGCAGCATCTGTGAAGAAAAACATCAGAATTAACGTTTCGAGTCCAGTGGCCCTTCCTCAGAACAGGACCCGAAATGTTAACTCTGATTGTTTTTCTTCACAGGCGCTGCTAGGCCTGCTGAACTTCTCCGGCAACATCTGCAGATTGCAGCAGAGTTGGGGGTTTCCAAATCGCATAATTATATTCCTTAATTTAGGGCGGCACGGTGGCTCAGTGGTTAGCACTGCAGCCTCACAGCACCAGGGACCTGGGTTCAATTCCGCCCTCTGTGTGGAGTTTACACCATCTCCCCCTGTCTGTGTGGGTTTCCTCCGGGTGCTCCGGTTTCCTCCCACAGTCCAAAGATGTGCAGGTTAGGTGGATTGGCCATGCTAAATTGCCCATAGTGTTCAGGAAATGTGTAGCTTAGGTGGGATGGGTCTGGGTGGGATGGTACGTGGCTTGGTGTGGACTTGTTGGGCTGAAGGGCCTGTTCCCACACTGTAGGGATTCTATTCTATAAAAATGTGGTAACTTTGTGACCACGACAGCTGCTGGACTGATTCACTAACGACCAGATCGTCTGTTTTTGAATTAATTCAAGGAATCTGGGCATCACATTTATTGCCCAACCCTGGTTGCCCCTTGGGAAGGTGGTGGTGAGCTGCCTTCTTGAACCCACTGCAGTAGACACACAATGCCCTTAGGCAGGGTGTTCCAGGAGTTCGACCGAGCAACAGTGAAGGAACGGCGATATATTTCCAAGTCAGGATGGTGAGGGGCTTGGAATGTGCAGGTGATGGTATTGCCATGTATCTGCTACCATTGTTCTTCTAGATGATGGTGGCTCTGCATTTCAAAGGTGCTTTCTGAGAATGTTTGGTGAATTAGTTCTGGTGTAGGTAGCGGTTGGGGGTGGGGGAGGTGCAAATGATAAGAGCACACAGTGGCTCAACGGTTAGCACCGCTGCCTCACAGCACCAGGGTCCCGGGTTCATTTCCACCCTTGGACGACTCTCTATGCAGAGTTTGCACATTCTCCCCATGTCTGCGTGGGTTTCCTCTGGGTGCTCCAGTTTCTGCCTAGAATCCAAGGATGTGCAGGTTAGGTGGATTCGCCTGTAGTGCCCATAGTGTTCAGGGATGTGTCGACTGGGGGATGGGTCTGGGTGGGTGGCTCCGAGGGGCGGTGTGGACTTGTTGGGCCAAAGGGCCTGTTCCCACTATGTAGGGATTCTAGGAACACCATGGAAAATTCCCTAGTTCTTCCTAAAATGGGATACATTTAGATGTATCTAAAAGACAGTGATAGTGCAGTGCCCCCTCTGTAGTGCACATGGTGTAAGAGCCTGGATTATGCTCATACAAGAATTTAATAATATACCTCTTTGTGCAAGACAGCAGCAGAGAAAGATTCTCCAGCTGGAGCTCCTCTGTTCCACCTCTTTCTTTTCCTCTCCTTTCTGCGTTAGGGGAATGAAAGAGCATGGGTCAGTATTCACGGAGCAGTGGCTGGCATGGGGAAGAAGTCCCGGAGCGGAGGCTGGGGGTGGGGGGCGCAGTCCCGGAGCGGGGACCGGGTGCAGTCCTGAAGCGGAGACTGGGGGTCGAGGGGGTGCAGTCCCAGAGCGGAGTCTGGGGGTGGGGGCTGCAGTACCGGAGGGCAGACTGGGGGTGGAGGCTGCAGTCCCGGAGCAGAAGCTGGGGTGGGGGTGCAGTCCTGAAGCGGAGGCTAGCGGTGGGGTCTGCAGTCCCGGAGAGGAGGCCGGGCTGAGGGGTGTAGTCCTGAACCGGAGGCTGGGGTGAGGGTTACAGACCCATAGCAGAGGCCGGGGTGGGGAGGAGCAGTCCCAGAGTGGAGGCTGGGGATGGGGGTGGCAGTCTCGCAGCGGAGGCCAGGGCGGGAAGGAGCAGTCCCAGAGCGGAGGATGGGGGTTGTGGTGGGGGGTGGGGGGCGTGGGTGGGGGTGCAGTCCCATAGCAGAGGCCGATGAGAGGGGAGCAGTCCCGGGGGAAACTTACCTTGGAGCAGCTGAGAGCCAGTGCGGAGCGGACTGGAGGCTTGCAGCGGACAGGGAATGGTTGTTAGACTGGGGCCTGGTGCGGGTGGTCAGACCATGTGTGGCAGGCCCTGTGCTGAGCTGCTGCATTGTAATGTTTATTGGTAATTTATTTATCTGGCTTTAATGTCAATCCTTCAACTGTGTCTTATTTCGAACTTATTCTTTAAACAGTGTCAAGTAATGCAACTGTTTTTCTTTTCTATCCCTCTTTTGTATCTCAGATTTACACCTAGGACTTGTATCTAAAATGGTGCCATTGAAGATGATATTATAAAACTTTTCACTGTATTCCTGTATTATCTGAGTATATGTAACGATAAAGGATATCCTATTCTATAACTGCTTGGGACCCCTGGCCAGTCTGTCTCTGAGATGAGAGTACGAGCGAGAATTGAGATATAGATGACAATGAGGCTGGCAAGTGTTGGAGGAAGCTACCCACTGGGGAGGTGCAAGGGCAGTTCCAAACAGTGCTGGGAGGGGTCAGTCAGGGAACGTGGGCCGAACTGACCCTAGCTGGGGCAGAGGGAGAAAGCTCAGGACAAGGGGATCCCAAGGAATCCTTGTGGAGCCCAAGCGATCGCTGTCTGGTTGAAAGGAAACTCATGGAAACAAATGTTTGAAAACATTTGAATATCTGAATCTGTCTTGTCATGGCAGCTCTCCCTGGTAAGCTTTTATTAAAATAGCTTTGTGGAGAATATCAACAGAAGCTGTACACACGAGTGACTACATGTCAGGAGGACATCATTGGCTGTAAGAGACATGAAGAGAGTGTAATTTCCTGCTTGGGAACCCTGCAGCCTTCTGGACTCAATGTTGAGTTCAATATTTTTAGGGCTTGAGCTCTCCATTGTCCTTACCCCAACCCTCACACACCAGGACCTGTTAGCACACAGTCTGCTATTACATACAACCCACTGTTGGCCACTAACATTCCCCCTCCTAGCCAGATCATTACCCACTCCTTTGCGTTCCCAACTACTTTTCTCTCTCTTTGGGCTCCATCCCCACCTAACATTTACTCCTTACCCTCTCCCCTCACCCTATCTTCTGCATATCAAAACAGACACCCCTACTGCATCCCAAAACCAGCCCAGCTCGTCCCCGCCTCCCTAACCTGTTCTCCCTCTCACCTATCCCCTCTTCCTATTTCCTACCTACTAACCTCATCCCACCCCCTTGACCTGTCCGTCCTCCCGGACTGACCTATCCCCTCCCTACCTCCCCACCTACACACGCCTCTACTGGCTCCATCCCCACCCCTTTAACTTGTCTGTCTCCTCTCCACCTATCTTCTCCTCTATCCACCTTCGATCTGCCTCCCCCCCTCCCTGTTTATTCAGAACCCTCTTCCCCTCCCCCTTTTCTGATGAAGGGTCTAGGCCCAAAACGTCAGCTTTTGTGCTCCTAAGATGCTGCGGCTTGGTTCATCCAGCTTCACACTTTGTTATCTCGGATTCTCCAGCATCTGCAGTTCCCATTATCTCGATACAATTTCCCTAGCTACCATCAGTTCTGAGGAAGCATCAGTGGACCGGAAACATTAACTCTGTTTTCTCTTCACAGATGCTGCCAGAGCTGCTGAGCTTTTCCAGCAACTTATGTGCTTTGCTTTGAATAAAATGTTTATTTGTGTTCTAGCTTCCCCGTGCACCATAACAGTTTCTGTTGTATAAATGCAAGACTTTCTTCTGCATAATAAAAACTGAAAGAACTGCGGACACTGTAAACCAGGAAGAAAAACAGAAGTTGCTGGAAAAGCTCGGCAGGTCCAGCAGTTCCAAAGAAAGGATCACTGGACCCGAAAGGCTAACTCTGGCCTTTTCTTTATGGATGCTGCCAGACCTGCCGAGCTTTTCCAGCAACTTCTGCTTGTGTTGCTTCCTGCGCATGTCCTCAAGGCCTTAGGTTGCCGTAGGTGAGGGCTTCAGGCGCAGTTCAAAACTTTGTATGAAAATGGCGTGGACAGCATCCAACTGGGCTCCAAACTGCTGTGGGTTAACGCCCCTCACCACCTTACCCCCTTCCCGACACAATCAGTCATCAAGGGCATTCCAAGAGATGAAGAATTCCAATGTTCCCGGAAATGAAATTCCCGCCCATGCAGCCGGCGACGGGATTAAAGCTTCAGGTGTCTAAGGCACTAGACTGCAGTAATCATTATGTACCACCCAGAATGACAGCCTATAAAAAGCAGGGTTAATCTCAGCCACCTCATCCATCAGTGAGCCACCAGTGCATCAAGATGATGATAGATGTGAAATTATTACAGGGCTGTCACTGAGGTACTTACTGCCATTTGTAACTAGCTCGGCAACTCACATGCTTTTTATTAAACATCCACATTAAGTCAACCCTGGTCACTGTCAAATTGAATTCAGCACTCCTCCCGAAAGCAGTCACTGCATGAACTATCACAAGCGACGCTGAAGTGAAACACCGAGGGGGCCCCGACTCACGACACTGGAATAAATATTGTTACAAATAGATCCTTTGTTAAACCACAAGATGCAAATTCCTGCCACAGATCTTGAGGGGTGAAGAAAAAAAAAGGAAGTGCCTGATTGATTTAACAGTTTGAAGATATGAAGCCTGCAAACTGCTCGTAGCCAGATTTTTTTCTTTGCAAGGGAAATACAGGCAAGTTTCACAGTTACTAAAAGGTGTGAATTTACAGCTTCCCAACCGACAGTGTCAAACTACCCAGCTGCAGATAAAATAATTCAACTACCAATATAAATGAGCCATTTTGTTTTGCTGTGTGGAGTTTGTCATAGATCTCCAAATAGGACAGTAGATGGGTAGGAAATAAAATCTCAGAATGGGTTGGCGATTACAAGATGCTTTCTTAGCCACAGCAGATCAGATATGATATACAGTAACTGTTTCAGACAGGTAAGCTCCTGCTCTTTACAGCAGATGCTGGGCTGTCCTAGGCTTTTTCAAAGAGGGACTCTCTCTCAGTGAGCTTGTAAGCCCAGATCTGTCTCTCACTTTGCATACTTGTCATATCAGCTACAGTGAGGCAGCAAATTTAGAATCCACGCCTTCCCCCAAATATAACCTGGCTGCCTGTGGTGAGATAAATTTTATTATTGCTCATTTGTACCAAGGCCCCACTGCGAGATCCAACCTTGGTCCAAAACCATGCTTTGGGAGATTGGGACGGAAAGGATCAGCAGCTTCGGATATTCTCTCTGAACTACCCTACTGCCAGCAGGCTGCTTCCTTCCACTGGACTTCCCCTTGAATCATTGGTAAAAAAACAGGAAATGCTGCGAGAGTTTGTGTCATCATCAAAATTAGCTGAGCGGCTTGTATTTTTAGCTGATATGCAAAAATACCATGTTCCCTCATTCTTTCCATGCGTTGAGCATAGGAACCCAATCTCCATCAGTCACCTCATAATCCAAGCACACTGTTACACCAGCCCGCTATCAGGGCAACAAGTTACTGCAGACACAGGAGGAGGTCACTTGATCCATTGAGCCTGTGGCATGTTCTTCACAGAACCATCTAATCATTTCTGTTCCCTAATTCTGTCCCTGTAATCCCGAAAATTTATTTTCTTTAAACGCCCACCTAATATCTTTCCGTAATTCACAGGACTAAAAGTAGGCCATTCAGCCTATTGAGACTGCTCTGCCATTCATGGCCAAACAGAGAGCCCTCAGCTTGGGTGGCTGAGTGGTTAGCACTGCAGCCTCACAGCGCCAAGGACCCCAGTTCAAATCCACCCTCAGGCGACTGTCTGTGCGGAGTTTTCACATTCTCCCCGTGTCGGTGTGAGTTTCCTCCCACAGTCCAAAGATGTGCAGGTTGCACGAATTGGCCGTGGGAAATACAGGGTATTGGGTCTGGGTGGGTTGCTCTTTGCAGGGTTGGCAAGGACTTGATGGGCCAAATAGCCTGCTTCTATCCTGTAGGGATTCTAAATAGACCATTCAGACTGCTCTGCCATTCAATGAGATCATGGCCAATCTGATAATCCTCAACTCCACTTTCCTACCATTACTCCACAACCCTTGATTCCCTTCCCGATTGAACCTATGTTGTTTGCAGTCATGAATGCACTTAATGAGCCAGCCTCCATAATCTTCATGGGATCCATGGTAAAGAGTTCCACAGATCCCATAATCCTTAAACATCTCTGCTTCCACGACACTCACGGGCTGCGGGATCTAATATGTGCTGAAAATTGTTCAGTCAGGCTCCAAACCTTCTCCTTTTTTCTGAGCAAGTAATCCTTCTTTGAAGAAAAACTACCCATCTACTATGTTGGAAGCTCCCTTACGATCACCTTCATTTTATCATTCAAACTGGATCCCTTCAGCCGAAACACGGCTTTGTCCTTGTTAGCATTGTCTGAACAGCTTAAACCCATAGATTCTAACCTCAGCTGAAACCCTCCTGTTAATTTTTTTTAATGACATGCTTGAAATTTTCATTCCCCGAAGAATCACAAATAACCACAATGCTGACATCAGGAAGCAAACACTTTACAAACGTAGCATGGGGTCCCCTAATAATAATATTCAGTATTAAATCCTTCTACTGTGCTTGAGAAACAAGCTAGCTGCCACAAGATGCTACATACTTTCAGCTCCCACACTACCCACTTACCTATTTCACACCACGAGCGTCCCTGTTCGGCTCACAAAAATAAGTGGAACATTAGCAAAACTCTCAACTGTCTATTTTAAAGATTAATGACGGTCTGTCATTCTGTGAAAAGCTGTAATTGAACTCTACTGTCTGGTTCTGTCTTACTAAACTGACTGCTGAACAAACTGACTGCTTCACTGGTGATATATGATACAGATTGACTGGAGTAAATGTTAAGAAAGCCAGGCCAGCCTCTGTGAGAATGGACTGGCTCTTCCTGGCAGTGCAAAGGGACAGATACTTAAATGGAAATGAAAGTCTGCACCCAATAAAGACCTGACAGACGTGTGGATTTGGACAGGACATCATTGTATCTGACTCTAGGTCTTAGCCTTTCATCTGGTGAAGGAGGGATATGGGCCAAACGTAAGCAAGTGGGGCTAGTTTTAGTTCAGGAAACTTGGTCAGCATTGGGACAAAGGGTCTGTTTCCATGCTCTATGACTTAGGACAGCCCTGCAATGTTCCTTTACATTTATTCATAGTAGAGGGAGTTTGTACAGGCCTTCCCTAAATGCCTTTGAGAAGGTGATGGTGAATCATCCTCTTGGATCCAACTGATCCTTTCAGAGGGCAGTTAAGAATCAACTGCAAGTAGGCCTGGAGTTACATGTAGGCCAGGCTGGGTGGCAGTGGTAAATTTCCTTTCTTCAGGGGCTTGAGTGAACCAGATGGGTTGAGGGTAGCTCTCCAGAGTGAGATCAGAAGGTAATGACTGACCTCATCCGTCTTACACGCACAGGGAATGCACAGGAACCTAAAGTAATATCATGCAGGTCTGTCCCAAGATTATCTGTTTGACTCTGCCTCCCAACTTTTCCAGGCTCAATTGCAACAGGGAGCCCCAGCACATAAGTAAATTTCTTGCAATAGCCAGATTGATGAAAATTTGGACTAAAACTTGCAGTGGAATGGGTGTAAGTCAAGCAACTTGGTATGCTTGCCTTTATTGATCAGTGCATTGAGTACAGGGGTTGGGAGGTCATGCTGCAGCGGTACAGGGCATTGGTTAGGCCTCTTTAGGAATACTGTGTCCAATTCTGCTCTTCCTGCTATAGCAAAGATGTTGTTAAACTTGAAAGGGTTCAGAAAAGATTTACAAAGATGTTGCCAGGGTTGGAGGGTTTGAGCGAAAGGGAGAGGCTGAATAGGCTGGCGCTATTTTCTCTGCAGTGTTGGAGGTTGAGGGGTGATGTTATAGAGGTTCATAAAATCATTAGGGGGCATGGGTAGGGTGAACGGTCAAAGTCTTTTCCCCAGGGTGGGGGAGTCCAAAACTACAGGGCGTAGGTTTAAGGTGAGAGGGGGAGGATTTAAAAGGGACCTTAGTGGCAACTTTTCCAGGCAGAGGGTGGTGCGTGTATGGAATGAGCTGCCAGAGGAAGTGGTGGATGTTGGCATAATTACAACATTTAAAAGGCATCTGGATGGGTACCTGAGTAGAAAGAGTTTAGAGGGATGGGGGCCAAATGCTGGATTCAATTAGGACATCTGGTCAGCATGGACAAGTTGGGCCGACAGATCTGTTTCCATGCTGTACAACTCAATGATGCTTTAAGTCTACTGCTATTGCAAATAGTGTCTGACCGGACAGTGTTGGAGCACAGTTAGAGATGGGCGCTATGGTAAACTGTGACTGTAGCCACAAACGGGAAGGAGGTGGATTTGAAGAGATTAATTCTTTTTTAAACTGGCTATGCCATCAGTTGACGCACTGCAGCAGCAGGGCCTACCAGCTGCTTGATGAAGCAGTGCCTCCATCGCAGAGAAGCAACTGTGCCAGGGATAGAGGAAGATATTCATGAAGAACCATAACTGTCTGAACTTTCCTCACTAAGCCATGGCTCCTCCTGCCAACCTGACCTGGTTGGGGACACTTCCAGACCTCCCCGGCCTGGGGTTAAATCATGGTCAGGCCCTGATTGAACCTTCAGCATTTCGAGAGCTGGTAGCCACCGTTTTATTGGGTGTGTGTGGCTCGACTTCCAGATATTTTCCCAACATGCTACTTCACAAGTCCATGGAACATCCCGCAACAACGCTTTAAACACAGTTGGATCTGTACATGCATTCCTTCAAGATTTTTCACCCTTCCAGTTCTCCCTACAATCTCATTCCCTGAGTACACAGAGTACCAATACCCAGGGGCTGTGTGGGGACACACT
The DNA here is from genome assembly GCF_030684315.1 of Stegostoma tigrinum. NCBI lineage: Eukaryota > Metazoa > Chordata > Chondrichthyes > Orectolobiformes > Stegostomatidae > Stegostoma > Stegostoma tigrinum. The sequence goes on from NC_081378.1 coordinate 47,426,039, forward strand.
AGGTCTACCTGACATTGTTTCAGAATACAAGGGTTCCCTTTTTGCAAGGAAATGGGAGGGAATTTGTTTTCTCTGAGATTCATTAGGAATGCGGAACTCTCTTCCTTGTGAGCTGGTCAAATTTGATGGATTTTTGTCAGACAAGGGAGTTACAGGTTATGGGGGGAGCAGGCAAGAAAATGGAGCTGGGAGCACAATTAGATTAGATTCCCTACAGTGGAAACAGGCCTTTTGGCCCATCAAGTCCACACCGCCCCTCGGAGTATCCTACCCAGACCCATCCCCCTATAACGCACACACCCCTGAACACTACGGGCAATTTAGCATGGCCGATCCACCTAGCCTGCACATCTTTGGACTGCGGGAGGAAACCAGAGCACCCGGAGGAAACCCACTCAGACACAGGGGAGGATGCGCAAACTCTGCACAGACAGTTACCTGAGGCTGGAATTGAACCCAGGTCCCTGGCGCTGTGAGACTGCAGTGCTAACCATCATGCCGCCCATCTTAGCCACAATCTTATAGAATGGCTGAGCAAGTTCAAAGGGCCCATTGGCCTACTGCTGCTTATAAATCCTATGTTCCAAATGTTAAAGCCATCCATTCTACAGCCACCAAGCTCAGATGGATTCAGGAAAGTTTTGTGGTTTGGGTTTACTCACATCATAGATGGGGAGAACCTAACAGGAAAAGTTTCCCTGGTGTTTGCAAAGGATGCAGCCTCAGCAGTGACTTCCAGTCCTTGCTTACATCTGAGGTCTGGTACCACAGCACCGAGGTCTAACATCCTCACTCACACAGCTCCCACACCATGCCCAGTCTAGCATCGGTGTCACAGAGAATTGAACAGGAAGTCAGAGAAAACTGTGGAATTTCAAATCGCCTGAACATTTCGAAGGTTGGGAAAGCGATGTTTAAAAAAAAAGTGCACGTGGGATTCATGGCTTCATAAATAGACGTGTAAAGAATTAATAACCATCAAAAACATGCCAAACTCCTCACGGGTTAGAGCACAAATGGAACACGGTCTTGAATTTTAAACTGCAAAAAGAGGGCTTGGTTACGGTACTGAAATTTGTGGGCTGTGACGCAGGTTGGGAGTGTTTTGAGAAGTCTGTGGAGTGCAGTTTCAAACCAGCTCCAGTCACCGTGGCTGTAGGCAGGGGTGTGAATGGGCAGAGGCTGGAGCCAAGAGCATGAGACATAAGAGCAGAAATTAGGCCATTCAGCCCATCGAGTCTGCTCCGCCATTCAATCATGGCTGATAA